>NC_064632.1:297930437-297982937 GCF_023864275.1 Schistocerca cancellata
ATCAGCTTCTTGAAGAATACCTGGTGCAGTAAAACGTGCTCGTCCTCTTAGTGAAACCCATAGGAATCTTCTCCTATTTGTCCCCACTGGCATCAGTGGCTCAGATTGCAGGGGCTGAGTTACACCCTGGGTGTCTATTACTCCTCTTCTTGTACTTCCCTGGGTAGTCTATTAGTACCTACGTTATTTGTTCTTCGATGTAACTGGTATGTTTGTAGCTCTATCCCTGATATTTTATTTGCTATCCTATGTATTACAGTCCATAGGTCAATATCTGTGACAACATCCTCTGCTCTGATTGTATGAGTAATATGTGCCCTATCCACATCATACATTGGGCATTGAAATACTTATGTGTTCTGGAGTGCCAATACTTCCACATTCACCTACAGGTGTCAGTCGTTTCTGAATTCTATGTAGATATGTAGGGTATGGGCCGTGGCCTGAAATTAAATGAATCATCCCCCTACTAGGGTTAATGTACATCATCTTATGTCTATCCCGTATACTTGGGAAAAACTGATAGACCCTTCTGCCAGTTTCCATCGACTACCACTCTTTCTGCCACTCTGCAAATTTCCATTGCTTCAGTTGCAATTTATGCATTGCTCTTATTCCCGTGATCTGGTGCACTCTCTCTCTGTCGCCTGTCCGCAACCAGTAACATGCTGCTTGGTATTTCACAATAATGTCCAATGGGAAGATTACAAGAATCACTAATAATGCCTCTGTGGAAATGGTTCCAAATTCCCCAGTTAACGTTAACAAAACGTTCCTTTGCACCCTTCTCAGAAGTACTCTATAACGCCGATATTGTAATTTGTGTGCCCATACACTTGCAGAGAATCCCACTATAGATGCTAAGATCGCGTTATGGTATGCCCTCACTGTATGAAGTGGTAGTTTGTATTCTGCTGTTCCTACTCATGCTTTTTTATGCATGATGTTTTGCGCTCTTTGAGTTGCGAACGTGACGTGCTCGAGAAAATTTCTCCTTTCGTCTAGTTGGACACCTAAATATCTAGAAACAGTACTGCGCTGGATTGGGATGCCATTCATTTTAATTACAGGATTTCTGGTAAGAGACAATTTCCCTTTTAACAACAGATACGTTGTTTTATGTGCTGCTACTGTTAATTTATTAGTAGCACACCACTGTTGCAATCTGTTTAGTACTCGACATGTTTTCTGTTCAAGTCTGTATCTGGAATCTTCAGACACTACCACCAGTACATCGTCTGCATATGCTACTACATCATCTGCCACTTCAAGTTGTTGCAGTAGAGGCTCTATCGTCACATTCCAAAATATAGGTCCACATACTGATCCTTGTGGATAGTCTTCTGTGATCTTTTTAATTACCTTCTGATTTCCTGCTGATCATTCAACAGTACGACCCTTACAATAATCCAATAGACTATTGTAAAGGCATCTCAGAGTCCAAAGGTCTCGTAATCTAGCAAACATTGTGGGCCACCATAAATTGTCAAAAGCTCCCGCAATGTCTACCATGATGGCAATGGCTAGCTTACAGGGATTTTCATCCACAATATTTAATGCTTTGTTGATCGCGTCCTCCAAGGACTTCCCTTTACGGAAACCGAACTGACACTGACTCAACCCTGACAGCTCCCTGTGTGACTGCAATCTGTCACATAGAAGACGCTCTAGAACTTTCGCCAAAGTATTTATCAAACGTATAGGACGATAACTTTTGGGTTCCACCGGACTTCTATCCTCCCCTTTCTTAATTATTACTATTCGAGCAACTTTCCAGATCTCCGGTACCCTCCCTAAAAGTAATGCATCATTTAATAGGGTAGTTAAGAATGGTACAAATTTAGTCACCGTCATATGTAAAACCTCAGCAAGTACACCATAAGGGCCAGGTGATTTACCCATCTTCAATCTATGTACTGCTCTCACAACTTCTTCTTTTGCAAACGGGATAACAGGAGTGTCATTAAGATATTATTCACTTAAAGCTGTCCTCAAATCATTGTGCTCTTCTGTATCCTCATTTATGCAATCATCAGGTAGGAGTGTCTTCAGCAGATATTCCGCTGAGTCCCTCCACCCTATGTCATACTACCGTCACTCTTTTTTGGGGTTGACAGAACCACAGGCGATTTCACTTTCTCCGTTAATAATCTGTATGGTTGTCCCCACATACTGAGTTGCATATATCCCTGTAGATATCTCTCCCAATGAATTCTTTTAACCTCAAACAATCGATTCCTATATTTTTCTTTTACTTCTCTGTAGACAGTTAACCGTCTCTGCCTTTCAAAGTACCCTAACGACTGCTGGTAGTGTCGTCTGGCAGCCCTCATTCTTCTACGCAAGTTTTCCAATTCTGGCGTCCACGGCATCTCCTGTACTCCCTTACCTTTATTTACTGGTATCGTTGCTCGTTGTGCTTCCTGAAGCAGCGCAGTTAATGCATGCGCCCTGAAGTCTACACTTCCTACAACGTTATCCATAGGATTTGTGTCCATTATTTCCCTCATCCTATTCCAATTTGCACGTTTAATATCCAGTTTTATGACCGGTTCTAAATCTACACTTTGCCCTCTTACATTTTGAGGGGTGATATCTACAAATATTGTATTATGATCACTAGTTGTACAGTGTTGTCGAACAGTCCATTCACTAACTTTACACACAGCAGCTCTATTCACTATCGTCACATCTATGTTTGTTGAGGCTCCCGCTCTATTTTCAAAGGTGCAAGGTTGTCCAGGTTTGTTAACTACAAAAAGATCCATTTCAGCAATATATTCTAACAGTTTTTGACCTGTTCGTCTATTTCGTTACTATGCCAGACAATAGCCTTAGCATTTGCATCTGCAGCTAAAATGAAGTTATGTCTTTGCCCACACAGTGCCGCAGCCTTTACCTTGTCAAGATAGGGTTCTATTTCGTGAGAATACTGCATGTATATGTTAGCGATTATCCACTTAGTAGATCCATCGGTAGCCTCAATCACTACACAGTATTCATCACACAACTGTGCTACTTTCGTGATCACTATTGATCGATTTAGTACTATTATCACAGATAAAGGCACTTCAGAGCCCGATATTACTGTTACACTAGGATCAAAATGAGTGACTTTTCCATTTCTTGTATGTGGCTCCTGAACACACATCATGTCAACCTTCGTCTCCTTGGCTACCCTCTGCACCTCAGCCATGACCAGCTTGCTTCTCATAGCGTTTATCTGCATAATTTTCATGTTACGGTTTTCTGGTATATACGTAGCTTTTAGAAGTCGGCAGAGACCAATCGAAATACACTCCCATACGCTTTAACAAAGTCTTTATATAGACGCTCTAAATCAAAGTTTTCCTGTCTCCGATTGTAGACTTGCTCTACTAAGTCACGCAATTTATCTACATCTGTTGGAAGATTATTGCTTTTTAAAACAATTCTATCTACCTCCTCCGCTGTAGGGAATGTTAACGTATCACCTAGAGAATGTGCATTTTTTACAATGTACCGAAGAGCGACGTTTAGAGTGTTTGTATCCTCAAGTTTACTTAACCTTAAATTATGCTCTATATCACTGTATATTTCCTGCGCTGTTTTTGGAGGCGTTACACCAGCATCTACTTTGGATATCGTTGTAGCTTTATCACTATTACTAACAGGAACATTGACTTTTGCTACATTGTTATCATCTCTATCAAGTACACATACACCAGTATCACTTAAGGTGGGGTTTACTTTACTGCAATTTGGCATCATAGAGGAAACATGTGTAGAATTTACTAATTCTTTTACCTGCTCAGCTGTCTCATTTAGTATTTTATCTTCAGCCTTAGATCCCAAATCAGTTATTGTTCCACTTTTAACAAATATGACAGGCTTACAGCTACTTGGCAAATTTTTAGTATCATATATTTCAGCACTAGACGACAACATATCAACTACATATGAGGTTCCAGATGCATGTCCTAATTCATCATCATATGCACCAACACTTTCAGATTCTAATTAGTCAATTCTAAACATCAGCTGACTTTGGAAAATTGCCCAGCGAAACATGTTTCTCTGAAGCTGTTTACCTACTTCTGGGTGGATTTGCCTACTTTCGACCATATTTTCTATATAGTCTACATTTTCATGATAATATGTTTCAATCACATCACAGTTCTGCAATGGATATGCTATATATTCAGAATTTTGGGATTTTGCATACATAGATATATTTAAACCTATCTGTCTGCGCCATTCCATTGCCCTCCGCTAGTTCCTTGCTCTCGTAGAAGGTGTCTTTCTTTTTTACTTACTGCGCTTCATTACCTTCTCTCCAATGTGTTCACTATTTGACTTGTTAGTTGCACTCAAAATACCTGACTTCACGTCACTGTCCATAATCAGTACGTGCAATCATACGTTCAAGCATCATTTGATAGGTTGCGCAGTTAGTTCCCAAATTATTGCATGCTCTCTTCTTTCTCACACAGGGTATACAAACAGCTTTTTCATCTTTCTTAGGACATTCAGCTTTAAGGTGCCCCTCAGAGCCACAGTGTGCACATGTTTGTTTGTTTGAACAGATTTTTGATGAGTGGCCCAGATCATTGCATTTAAAGCAGCGTTGGACCACCAAGTAACCACGAAGATTTAGAGCACGAAATTCAACAAAGATACGTGATTTGGCCAGAAGGATGTTTCGCAATCTTGGTGTCACTTCAAAAACATGATTTACTACCGGTTTATCTTTTGCACCTCTCCTAAACCTCGGTTTCATCTCTTGCTCAAAACTCTCCCTACTGATATCCTCGGACAAATTTAGCTCATAGATCTCTTCCAAAAGATCAGTCTCGTTTAACTCCTTAGGCACATCATGTAATATCACCAATGGCCTCTTTTTCGTTGGTGGCTCGCACTTGATGTTAGGTATGGTATTTACTTTTTCGATTAATCTCTTATGGTCATCTTCAGACTGTCTCGACGATGACCACATTACTTGTGGTTCTCACTGCCCTAAACTGGAGTCTATCTCGCTTAGGATTAATAGCTGTTGTGATGTTCTCCTTGACAGTCTTGACATCACTGTTACCATTTGCTCGTATAAAAACTATTTACCTGTTTTGCTGTTATTTTGTTAATTTTGACTGCAGTGGCTTGTTTTTTGGATATTTTACCATCACCAGCAGCAACTGCTGCATACGTTACTGGAGGAGCCGTTTGAATTTCTCTTTTATTTAGTTCTTCTCGAAACCTACTGTTTTCTGCTCGCAATTCTTCAATCTGACCCGTAAGTTTCGCTTGATAGAAAGCCCATTTAGTGAATTTCTGTCTGAAGGTTTGCACTACATGTTGCGGAACACTCTTAGGCCCTAATTCTTCAGAAACATATTGAGTGATATTCTCAAAAAAGTCGAGGATATCTTGCGGTTCAGATTCACCACCCTCCTCCTCTGCTTCTGATGCCTCAGATTTCCTCATGCAACTACTCGGCTGTTCATGCATAGTGAGAAGTCTACTTACAGTTCGTGACGTTGACAGTTGATACACTGATATACAGAAGAGATGGTATGCAGATGTAGCTCTCGAAGATGTAGCACTCGAACCAAAGATATACTATCCTTGCCAAGGAATACAAGGAGAAACACTTTAATCGCTTTGGAATGAGAAGTCAACAGATACAACGCGTTCCCTCCATAACAGTCGTAGTTCGATTTATGTACCACGACTTCAGTTCGATCTAACGACCACACTTTTCAGATACAGTTTTTAAACGTCACTTGAGGCAAAAATATACTCAAAAACATATAATTAATTTTGTGACCTACTGGATAAGTTTCCCCCTATTTAAACAATAATCCCCTACCAATTTTCACACTGAGAGTGTTTTGCTTGGGCACAATATCATCCGTAGTTCGATTAATGTACCACAAAATTTCACTCAAAGTTTGATGATAATTACCTCTTTCAGCATGCACTTAATCACAACAACACTGCAATTTCCCATCAATTATGATTTTAATATATCCACTAACTGTAATCTTTCCTAATTTGATACATGCACACGAAATTAAGGTTATATTGTTCCACGACACACGTGATATAGTAAAGGACGAAAATGAACCAGAAAGAATTTGAACAAACTCCACTACTCAATTATAGAGATTATACACTATAAATTTCCACAGCCCTTTAGTTTAAGGCATCAATACATGCAAATAGTGAGGTCAAAATGTTAACCTCACTCTGAAGAAATTGTCACACAGATCAGAATGCTCACACCGCCACGCGACGCGGCGCGGACGATACTCAGTAGCGACAGAAAACTATTCAATACGGTTTTAAATACTCCAAAATACTCAACACAATCTTTCCTTCGCACATTCGCTTCAAAAACCGACCCGACGAACGCGCACTACAACCTCGCCCGCCATCTTGTCAGCTTGAGATAGGGACAACGGGAATCTCGCTAATCCATTCATGCGCGTCACTAATTAGATGACGAGGCATTTGGCTATTTAAGCCGTCTTTTAAGCCGTCTTTATTCACGTCAGTGAACATACAAACAGAGATAAATACCCACGAAGTGGGTTTACAAATGACAAATACAGTACAAACATTAGACGGACAGGAAGAGACGTGAACAGAGATGGTTTTGTGCCTGTTGACACGCCAGGCAGCAGCGTAGACAACATAGAATTGGGCCATCACCCAACACCAGTCTGGGGCATCGTGCGCCTTATGGCAGTCATGGTGTCAAACCGCCTTGCCGCCATCACAGTCCCGATGAGTACCTGCGTTGACATCGTAGCGAATTGGTGGTTCTTGAACCCAAGCTGACGCAGGTACTGGGCAGATGTGAGTGACCACACCCCCCTCCATGAAATGGTGGCTGAAGAGGTGGTGATATTCTTGGCTGCTGGGATCTGACTCCTAATTGCCTGGTGGACGGCTTCCCTATTGTAAACCGCGACTTTCTGCTGGTGACACTCTTCGATGTCAAGATTGACACCAACCACCTGGGCATCGATGATATGGGCTGCATCGCCACGAACTGCCACGATGTCCGGCTTCCTCAGTCCCTCGGATGTCCTGAGGTAGGGCTCCAGATGGCGGTCGAAGCCCCTGCGACGAAGTCCCTGCGCGATGTAAGACGCTAGGGCGTTGTGTCGCTTCACTTGGGCGTCGTGACTTCGGAAGCAGTGCTGGACAAAGTGGTTTGCAGTTTCCTTAGCGATTCAGCCAGCCCGGCAGTTAGTGTCACCAGCACGACATCGCTGCAACCGTGCCCGGGTTGGAAAGGCATTGATCCTCGTACGGATGCAGGAGATGAAGTCGCGGCCTGTGATCGCTAGCCAGCTATGCTGCCCTGGTGTTCGGCAGACTTCTTAAGGGTGGCGCCGTCCACCGACAGATGCAGCCTTTCAGCCCACATCCGGCCCATTTGGTTCGTCGTCCGTATAACTGTATTGTTACCCTGTACTTGCTGCTCAATCCTCCCAATCTCACGCCCCAGAACGTCGTCTGCTGTCCCGTCAGATAGGATACCCAATGCCCGCATCTTTGCTAGCCAGTTCCGCGGCAGAAGAGGCTCGAGCCAGCGCGCCGATGGCACTCCCAGCCCCCCAGATGACACAGGGGCATGGAAGTAACGAACAGGGACGTCCACTGGCAGGCACAACCAAGATCTAATTGCTGCGCAGATGGTGGTGTCCATTGCTGACAGGGCTCCAAGGCAGGTCCTCGAAAGGGCCAAGCCATGGTGTATTCCTGGCAAGACGACGGTTCTGAGGGCATGCAAACGCTGTTACGGCTTTGGTGGTGCCTTGGACAGGACGGTCAGCTGTCGCTCGACCTCCCACCTCGGATGAAAGAGGCTGCGTCCGCTCGTGGAGAACTCCAGGCCAAGGTACCGGAAAGTGCTCTCGATCACCAGGGCTGGGAGGATGGTATACCCAGCTCTGAAGGTCGCGGCGTCATCGACCTTTATCTTCTTCTCACGACCAGACGCCGTGAGGGCGAGAGTGAAGCACTTTCCGGGGTTTACTTGGATACCAAGGTCCCCAAGGGCAGATGTTGCTGCATCAATGAGGTCCTGGAGCCCTCCTGGAGTCTCAGCGAACAGCAGGAGGTCGTCAGCGAAAGCAGCAGCGTTCAGACGACGTCCCATCACATTGGCACCAATGTAGTCTGGGAGGCGAGCAAGCATGAGGTCTAAGGAAAGGTTGGAAAGGATAGGAGAGAGTGGATCACCTTGCCTGACACCCCTTGAAGGTCGCACTGGACCCAGCGACTTCCCAGGACCAGAGATCATCGTCACCCCATCCTCATAGCATCCCAGGACGTATCCAATGAACTCGTCAGGCAGACCATGTGCCCTCAGGGCGGGCCTCAGAGCACCATGGTCTAGAGAGTCGAATGCCTTGGACACATCCAGGGACGCAACATAGAGGGAGCGACAGTTCGCCCTGG
The DNA here is from genome assembly GCF_023864275.1 of Schistocerca cancellata. Classification (NCBI taxonomy): domain Eukaryota; kingdom Metazoa; phylum Arthropoda; class Insecta; order Orthoptera; family Acrididae; genus Schistocerca; species Schistocerca cancellata. The sequence continues at coordinate 297,938,889 of NC_064632.1, forward strand.
CCTGAGTAATCGCGAAGTCCAAGCCGACCGATTGGTTTTGATCTAATAAAAGCGTCCCTTCCATCTCTGGTCGGGACATTTTTTTTAAAAAAAAAAAGAAAATTTTTTATTGATTTAACAATACTAATTATACATGTTTGGCCCATCTCCTAACATGATTAGTGGGCCATTAATTGTTACATAAGACTAAGTTTTTTTGCAGCTTAGATTACAATTTTTTGTTAGTGAGCTACTATTTAAGTTCCTAAAGTAGTGTTAGATTCCTACAATAACAATGGGCAGTTTAGTTTTACCTACTTCTAACCTAGAAATGACTACTAACTGCAGCGTCACAGGTGTGCCAGTGAATACAAACTTACTTGGAGTGGCCAGGCTCCTCGAGCTAACCCCGGGGAGCATGCCCCTGGCACCGGGCCGGCCAAGGTTAGTAATCGCTGCAGTTTCCTATGTTAGTATTCTAAACTAAGTCCTACTACTACTAACTTAACCTATGTCATAGTTGGTGCTTGTCGTGATCGGTGTGATTGATCCCACCCCCCTAGTCCCATATGTGGCGGTTTCCAACTGATGGAAGTTAGCCATTCCACGCACAGGCGGTATGGGATTGGGATCAGGTCTTAATCGGTTGGTTAACGAGTTCGGTGTCTATTCTTGATCCCTAAAGTATTCTATTAAGACTTTTCGCGATACCGCTTCTGCCAGAGCATTCAGCGTATGGAAAGTGTCTTCTTATCATAGGAGATTGTATGTCTCGTTGTTTGGAAGTCTGTGTCTGAGTGTTGTCGCCACGTCGTTGAAGAGAGGGCACTCGAAAACCACATGGATAGGAGTTCATTCCGCCGCGCCACAGTCACACTCGGGGGTTGCCCTTTTCCCAAACCGACATAAGTATGTCGCATAGGGTCCATGACCAGTGAGAAAGTGGATGAGTCCTCGTGAGGGTTCAAAATATTTCATGGTCCCGCGTTCTTTAACATCAGGTAAAAACTGGAATGTTCTCCCCGTTTCATCTTCCTCCCAATTCCTCTGCCACAGTTCCTCCCCTCTGTTTCTTATTTCCCTCTTATCCTCTGCTCTCACACGCATGATATCTGTTATTTTTTCCCCATTCCCTTTTTTAGCCCAATACCATGCCGCTTGTTCACGTGCTTTGATATCTAACGGGCAGAGGCCAATTATGACTAACAGGGCTCCCCCTGGTGATGTCCTGTAGGCCCCTGCTGATCTTAGAATCATATTTCTTTGGACCCTTCTCACTGTCATGGCAGGCACGACCCGCGTGAGATTGCGCACAGACTCCTGAGCCGTAACCCACTACTGAGGTCAAGATGCTATTGTGATAGTTTGATGAGATGAGGGGGGAGATGAAATCGATTATGTCCAATCGAAATGAGATTATTAAGTAACTGGAGGGCTCTCTGAGTTACGGTTTCTATGTGTTTTCCAAAGTTCCATCTCTCATCAATTATGACTCCCAGATATCGCGCCTCTCGTCGCCGAAGAACTGGTCAGCCATCGATTCTGACAGTGGGATTCCTGATAAGCTGACCTTTTAGCAGTAAATATGTGGATTTAGTAGGAGATAGTTTCATCTTCGTATTAAGGCACCATTTGTGCAGTTTTTCAATGGCCCTTTCGATCTTTGGCTCGATGTCCTCTCGGCTACGACCGCCGACCAGCAGAAGGAGGTCATCTGCGTAGGCTATCACCTCTAGCACTTCTTCACTTTGTTGCAGTTCGTCTAGTAATGGTTCCATGTGGATATCCCAGAACAGGGGCCCCAGAACAGAGCCTTGGGGACACCCCTTGGTGATTACTTTTCCAATTCTCCCGCTAGGGGATGATAGCCGAGCCTCCCTGTTCTTACAATAGCTCCTCACACTCATCAACTGGCCCTGGACACTCTTTCTCCCGTAAACAGGAGAAGAGCGAAGGCCACCACAGGTTGTCAAAGGCGCCACTGATATCCACCATGATGCTGACAATGTACTTATGCGGGGTCGAGCCACAGACCTCAGCCACCAGAGCGACGGCATCAGATGCTGACCGCCCAAGCCTGAAGCCGAACTGCCTGCTGCTCATCCCCAACAGTACCCGGTGAGCCGTCAATCTGTCAGCCAGCAGTTTCTCCAGGAGCTTTCCAAATAGGTCCAATAGGGAGATTGGCCTGTAAGATTTAACTTTAATTATCACATTCGCGGTTTTCCACCTCTTGGGAAACCTTCTTTGTCTAAGACACTCATTGAATGGGTGGGTCAGCGGCGCGACTAACTGGGGTGCCAGAAATTGCACCACTTCAGCCACAATGCCGTCTGGTCCTGGAGTTTTTCCTCTTTTTAGGGATCTTATTTGTGCAGCCACCTCCTCTTCTGAGAATGGGTAGACTGCCGTGTTGTTGTTATCATCCACTAGATATGCGTCACGCAGTTGCTTCTGGCTTTCGGTTTCTCCATCCGCATTGTCGTCAGGCAGCAGGGATTGGAGAAGGACCTCAGCAGTTTCCTGCAAAGACTCAATTATCGTATCCCCTCGCCTGACAGTTGATAACTCCAGGGGAGAGCGGATTTTTTCCCTTACTAATTTATAAGGGAGACCCCACGGATCTAAGGCCAACTGGTTCAGCACGTAGCTTTCCCAGCTACGCATTCTCACTTTGCGTAACTCCTGGAATCTCTGCTTGGCCTCCCTGTATCGCAACTTCCATCTTTGTCTTTCCAGCCAGACGACACTGCGCTGGTAGTTTCTCCTTAGCCTTCTGACAGATTGACGTAAATCCTCTAATTCGGGCGACCATGGTGACGGCGAGGCCGCCACGGCCTTCCTCCTGGTTGGTACAGCGGCCCTCACCGCTCTATGTACTGCACCCACCAGTTCCACAGCTCTTTCGTCTACGTCTACGTCTAGGTCTTGATGTGCGTCACCTTCTAGTAAGGCAGGAATGTCGCACTCCCTTGCTAAAAGTTCCCAATTTGCTTTGTTGTAGTTAATTTGCACCTCCCACCCCATGGTCCAGCGGCACTCTTTCTCTTAAAGTGAAGGTTATTAAGTTGTGGTCACTCGTGGTGGCATTGCTTACGACTGTCCAATTCTTTATTAGGTTAGCTGCATTGTGTGATGTAAGGGTTACATCTATATTCGTGCCTTGTCCTCCTCCTGCTGTGTAGGTAGGAAGATTGCCCGGCATGTTGGTCACCACGAGCTGCGAGGCCATAAGAAAATCTTCCACTTTATCACCGTTTGCGTCTCTGGTGCCGCTGTACCACAGGGGGGATTTTGCATTGATGTCAGCTGTTATGATTATCTTTCGACCCCGCAACGCCGCGGTAACTCTTGCCAGATGTTCTAGGTGTTGTTAAATCTCATCTCCGTACTGAAAATACATATTTATGAGAATAATTACTCCCATCGGGGACTGAAGCTCCACGACTTTGCAGTGACGAGTTGTAAATTGTGAGAGCGTAGTTACCCTCATGAGTTTGTTTGTTACTACTGTTGCTGCTCTAGGGTCCTCACCTCTGCTGACAATTTGCCAAGTTGTGGCGGCAAAAGCTATTTTCCCAGCTTGGGAGTACGGCTCCTGTAGGCAGAGCACGTCCAGTCTCCTCTCCTCCACCTCTTTGCGGAGCTCCTGCATAACAAGTCGACTGTTGTGCGTATTTAATTGTCCAGTTGTTATCTCAGTCGTCATGGAAAGTATGTGTGTATGTGGTCGTCCGGCCAGGTCTTACTCCAGTCGAACCCCACTGCGGGTCCGGGGATTAGAATAGGCCCGAGGTATTCCTGCCTGTCGTAAGAGGCGACTAAAAGGAGTCCATCCCCCTCACGGGGGTAGTTAGCGCCTGCGTCCGGAGACGGACGATTCCACGACCTATAATCGTGGTCTTTTTGGTTTTTCACTTCTCGTCTCTTCCTTCCTTTTGTTGGTTCCTTTCTTTGCTCTTCTCCACCTCACTGTCTTCCTTACTCTTTCCCTTGACTTCTCCTTGCCTTCTCATTGCCTTTTTCTCCTTGCCTTCTCATTGCCTTTTTCTCCTTGCCTTCTCATTGCCTTTTTCTCCTTGCCTTCTCATTGCCTTTTTCTCCTTGCCTTCTCATTGCCTTTTTCTCCTTGCCTTCTCATTGCCTTCTTCTCCTTGCCTTCTCTGGTCTCCGCCTCGGCGTTTGAGACAGTCTGTCCTCTTTCTCCCTCTCTCTCTTCTTTTTCCTCTTCTTCCTTCCTCCCTGTGCGTGCCTGAAGGCCGACCCACGCGTTCGCACGCGTAGCCGGTGACGGGGTAACGCGTAAGTCCCCGCCCTGGGTAGACATGTAAGGCACGCGCGTACCCCCTGGTAAAGGCCAGGCCCGGGGAGGGGTGATTGCCTGAGCTGATACCTTCTGACCATGCCGATTGGTCCCTCCGTCTCTTTCTCGGGAGGTGTGACCTGAGGTGTAAACATTCACCTAAGGCGGGTGTGCCCTCTGAGAGGGTCCCCACAAGGAAGGAGCGCGCCATCGGAGACGCTGGCAATCATGGGGGATTCCTCCGCAATGGATTCTACTCCATCTCTCTCGACTTCGACCCAAAAACGGAAACGTAACCAGCCAACAGTGACAAAAGTACTACCGCCTGCCCCACAGTTCCTCGTAGTTTCTCGATCTGAGGACGGAAAGGATTTTTCCTCTGTCAACCCTTTCGTTATTCAGAAGGGCGTAGATGCCATAGCCGGATCTGTCAAATCTTGTACCAGGTTGCGTAACGGCACCTTATTACTAGAAACTGAGAGTGCCTTTCAGGCACAAAAACTGCTTCGGGCCACCCTCCTGTACACGTTCCCTGTACGGGTGGAGGCCCACCGAACTTTGAATTCGTCGACCTTGTACCGACCCGGACACTCTTCTTGACCTTCGATAGTGTTAAGCTGCCATCGCGCATCAAGGCGGGCTACGAGGTTATTTCTGTTCGCCCCTATGTCCCGACACCTACGCGCTGCTACCAGTGTCAGCGTTTCAATCACACTCGACAGTCTTGTTCCAATGCGGCTAAATGTGTCACTTGTGGCAAGGATGCCCATGAGGGTGACTGTCCACCTCCGTCTCCTCGTTGTGTGAACTGTCAGGGTGACCATGCCGCATCCTCCCGCGACTGTCCTGTCTATAAGGAAGAACGCTGCATCCAAGAAATTCGGGTCAAAGAGAAAGTGTCCACCTCGGCTGCTCGCAAGCTATTGGCTAGTAGGAAGCCCACGCTGCTCCCAGCGGGGAAATATAGTACTGTCCTCGCCTCTCCTCGGACTACCCGGGAGGTCGCAACCCAGACATGCGATCTGACCTTCAGCACCACGGTCGTCCGTTCGGCCAGTGCTAAGATCGCGCGGTCGACGTCTCCTCTTCCTCCCATCACACCACAGACACCAGCCACTTCCTCAGCTTCTGCTAAGTCGAAGACCCCGAAGTCAGATGCACGGACCTTCAAGAAGGAACCATCCCGTGCAGACTTCCTCCGTACCTCGACCTCACAGCCTTCGACCGGTACTTCCACCAAACGTCCTTCCAAAAAGGCGCATAGGAAGCACAGTTCTCCTTCTCCGCCACAGCGCATTTCTTCTCCTGCGCCACCCAGCGGTTGCCGCCCCAGGCCGTCATCCGTTTCGCCTGGCCGCACCGCTGGTAGCCGTACATCTGGCCGTTCACCGGCGGAGGAAGCTCCCCCTCCTGGCCATCCTCCCGAGATGGCCGATGACCCTATAGACCCAATGGACGATGACTGTCCGCCTACTGATAGCGGCGGCAGTGCTCGCTCGAAGCCAGGCCCTAAGCGGCCTTCGAGGTGACCCCTTCTCTCATCTTCCTTTTCTTACGATGGCACTTATTCACTGGAATATTCGCAGCATTCGCTCCAACCGAGAGGACTTGAAGTTGCTGCTCCGCTTGCATCGTCCGCTCGTCGTAGCCCTCCAGGAAACGAAGCTACGCCCATGCGATCACATTGCCTTGGCACACTAGACCTCTGTGCGTTTTGACCTACCCCCTATGGTAGGAATCCCAGCTCATGGAGGGGTTATGTTGCTGGTCCGGGATGATATTTACTACGATCCCATCACATTGCACACCGGCCTGCAGGCAGTCGCCATCCGCATTACTCTCCCCACTTTTACGTTTTCCTTTTGTACCGTTTACACTCCCTCGTCATCTGCCGTTACCAGGGCAGACATGATGCAACTTATTGCTCAGCTACCTGCACCGTTTTTGTTAACTGGAGACTTCAATGCCCACCATCCCCTTTGGGGTTCTCCAGCCTCCTGCCCGAGGGGCTCCTTGTTAGCAGACCTTTTCAACCAGCTCAATCTTGTCTGCCTCAATACTGGCGCCCCTACTTTTCTTTCGGACACATCTCATACCTATTCCCATTTAGACCTCTCTATATGTACTCCCCAACTTGCACGCCGGTTTGAGTGGTATGCACTTGCTGATACATATTCGAGCGACCACTTCCCGTGTGTTATCCATCTCCTGCAGCATACTCCCTCTCCGTGCTCCTCTAGTTGGACCATCTCCAAGGCAGACTGGGGGCTCTTTTCTTCCAGGGCGACCTTTCAGGATCAAACCTTCACAAGCTGCGATCGTCAGGTCGCACACCTCACGGAAGTCATTCTCGCTGCTGCTGAATATTCCATCCCTCACCCTACTTCTTCTCCACGTCGCGTACCGGTCCCCTGGTGGACCGCAGCATGTAGAGACGCTTTACGTGCTCGTCGACGTGCTTTACGCACCTTTAAACGCCACCCTACAGTGGCGAATTGTATTAATTATAAACGATTACGTGCTCAGTGTCATCGTATTATTAACGAAAGCAAGAAAGCCAGCTGGGCTGCTTTCACAAGCACCTTCAACAGTTTTACTCCTTCTTCTGTTGTCTGGGGTAGCCTGCGCCGGCTATCTGGCACTAAGGTCCACTCCCCAGTTTCTGGCTTGAAGGTCGCGAATGAAGTCCTTGTGGCCCCTGAGGCTGTCTCCAATGCCTTCGGCCGCTTTTTCGCCGAGGTTTCGAGCTCCGCTCATTACCACCCTGCCTTCCTCCCCCGCAAACAGGCAGAGGAGGCTAGGCCACCTGACTTTTGCTCCTCGAATTGTGAAAGTTACAATGCCCCATTCACCATGCGGGAACTCGAAACCGCACTTGGCCGATCACGGTCCTCCGCTCCAGGGCCTGATTCTATTCATATTCAGATGCTGAAGAACCTTTCTCCTGCGGGTAAAGGTTTTCTTCTTCGTACATACAATCGCATCTGGATTGAGGGACATGTTCCCGCATGCTGGCGCGAGTCTATTGTTGTCCCGATTCCTAAGCCGGGGAAGGACAAGCACTTGCCTTCCAGTTATCGACCTATCTCACTTACCAGCTGTGTCTGTAAAGTGATGGAGCGAATGGTTAACTCTCGATTGGTTTGGCTGCTTGAGTCTCGACGCCTACTTACAAATGTACAATGTGGATTTCGTAGGCGCCGCTCTGCTGTTGACCATCTGGTTACCTTGTCGACCTTCATTATGAATAACTTCGTGCGGAAGCGCCCGACCGCGGCTGTGTTCTTTGATTTGGAGAAGGCTTACGACACCTGTTGGAGGGCGGGCATTCTCCGCACCATGCATACATGGGGCCTTCGCGGTCGCCTCCCTCTTTTTATTCGTTCCTTTTTAATGGATCGACAGTTCAGGGTACGTGTGGGTTCTGTCCTGTCCGACACCTTTCGCCAGGAGAATGGGGTGCCACAGGGCTCAGTTTTGAGCGTCGCTCTGTTCGCCATCGCGATCAATCCAATAATGGATTGCCTCCCAGCTGATGTATCAGGCTCCCTTTTTGTGGACGATTTTACCATCTATTGCAGCGCGCAGCGTACACGTGTCCTGGAGCGCTGTCTTCAGCGTTCTCTTGACCGTCTTTACTCCTGGAGTGTCGCCAATGGCTTCCATTTTTCTGCCGAGAAGACGGTCTGTACTAACTTCTGGCGCTACAAAGAGTCTCTCCCACCGTCCTTACGACTTGGTCCCGTTGCTCTCCCAATCGTGGAGACAACCAAATTTTTAGGCCTTACCTTTGACAGGAAACTTAGCTGGTCTCCACATGTGTCATATTTGGCCGCCCGTTGTACCCGTTCTTTAAATGTCCTCCGTGTTCTCAGTGGTATGTCGTGGGGAGCGGATCGAACCGTCCTACTTCGTCTATATCGGTCGATCGTCCGCTCCAAGCTGGATTATGGGAGCTTCGTATACTCCTCTGCACGGCCATCCATCTTACGCCGCCTCAACTCCATACAACATCGGGGTTTACGACTTGCGATCGGAGCATTTTAGACCAGTCCCGTAGAGAGTCTTCATGCTGACGCTGGCGAATTGCCGCTCACTTACCGGCGCGATATACTGCTTTGTCGGTATGCCTGTCGGCTACTGTCAATGCCCGACCATCCGTCTTATCGTTCCTTTTTTGACGACTCTCTCGACCGTCAATACAGGTTGTATGTCTCTGCCCTGCTACCCCCTGGAGTTCGCTTTCGTCGCCTCCTTCAACACCTTCATTTTTCACTCCCTGCAACCTTTCGAGTGGGCGAGAGCCACACGCCACCTTGGCTCCAGGCTCAGGTCCGCGTTCACCTTGACCTCAGCTCGCTCCCAAAAGAGGTCACCCCCAGTTCGGTCTACCACTCCCGTTTTTTGGAACTTCGTTCGAAGTTCATCAACATGACTTTCATTTATACAGATGGCTCTAAGACCAATGACGGGGTCGGGTGTTCCTTTATAGTCGGGGCACAAAGTTTCCAATACCGGCTCCATGATCATTGTTCGGTCTTCACAGCTGAGCTCTTTGCCCTCTACCAGGCTGTTCTTTACATCTGCCGCCACCGACATTCTGCTTATGTCATCTGCTCAGATTCCCTGAGCGCCATCCAGAGCCTCAGTGATTCGTACCCGGTTCACCCTTTCGTACACCGGATCCAACGCTCTCTTCAGCGGCTGGTGGACGTCAGTCCGCCAGTTAGCTTTATGTGGGTTCCTGGCCATGTCGGTATCCCTGGGAACGAAGCTGCAGATGCCGCGGCCAAGGCTGCGGTCCTCCAGCCTCGGACAGCTTCTTGTTGTGTCCCTTCGTCCGATTTTAGCAGGGTCATTTGTCGGCGCGTTGTGTCGCTGTGGCATGCCGATTGGGCTGCACTTACCGACAACAAGCTTCGGGCCTTAAAACCTCTTCCCGTGGCTTGGACTTCCTCCTCACGCCCTTCTCGGCGGGAGGAGGTCGTTTTAGAAAGGTTAAGGATTGGACACTGCCGGTTCAGCCATCGCCATCTGCTGACGGCTGCGCCGGCGCCGTTCTGCCCATGTGGGCACTTGCTGACAGTTAGACACATTTTAATGTCCTGTCCCGATCTTAACCAACTGCGCCTCGATCTTAACCTGCCTAATACTTTCGATGCCGTTTTAGCGGATGACCCACGAGCAGCTGCTCGTGTTCTTTGTTTTATCAATTTGACAAACCTCGCTAAGGACATTTGATGTTGTTTTTTAATCCTATGCCTGTCAGTCTCTTTTAGCGTGTTTTCCCTTTTAGTTGTTGTCCACTTGTGCCTCGTGGTGCATTTTTAGAGTAGTCAGGGCGCTAATGACCATTGAAGTTGTGCGCCCTAAAACCACAAAAAAAAAAAAAAAAAAAAAACGCCCTGACCCTTCTGCGCCCACCGCCATGCCCCTGCTACTCGTCAGGGCTTCGCGGCCGGCCGCAAGGACCGGCCATGACTGCCAGACTGACGGCCGAGTATAGGCACGACGCTTCAGCGCCATCCATTTTCAGGGCTAGTTGCTTTGGCAGGTGAGTTGTTACACACTCCTTAGCGGATTCCGACTTCCATGGCCACCGTCCTGCTGTCTTAAGCAACCAACGCCTTTCATGGTTTCCCATGAGCGTCGATTCGGGCGCCTTAACTCGGCGTTTGGTTCATCCCACAGCGCCAGTTCTGCTTACCAAAAGTGGCCCACTTGGCACTCCGATCCGAGTCGTTTGCTCGCGGCTTCAGCATATCAAGCAAGCCGGAGATCTCACCCATTTAAAGTTTGAGAATAGGTTGAGGTCGTTTCGGCCCCAAGGCCTCTAATCATTCGCTTTACCGGATGAGACTCGTACGAGCACCAGCTATCCTGAGGGAAACTTCGGCGGGAACCAGCTACTAGATGGTTCGATTAGTCTTTCGCCCCTATACCCAGCTCCGACGATCGATTTGCACGTCAGAATCGCTACGGACCTCCATCAGGGTTTCCCCTGACTTCATCCTGGCCAGGCATAGTTCACCATATTTCAGGTCCCAACATGTACGCTCTAGGTGCGCCTCACCTCGCAATGAGGACGAGACGCCCCGGGAGTGCGGAGGCCGCCACCCCATGAAGGGTGGGTAAGCTCCATCCTCCTCGGCCTGCGCAAGGCGAGACCTTCACTTTCATTATGCCTTTAGGGTTCGTACAGCCCAAAGACTTGCGCTCATGTTAGACTCCTTGGTCTGTGTTTCAAGACGGGTCGTGAAATTGTCCAAAGCTGAAGCGCCGCTGACAGGAGCGATTATTCCGCACGAGAGCATCCCGAGCCAACAGCGGGGCGGGTCCGGGGCTGGCCAGGTAGGTCCGTCATCCAGAAAGAACCGCGCGCGCTTGCCGGGAGCCCAAGCGCCCAAAGGGGCGAATCGACTCCCCCAGATGTACCGCCGAGCAGCCAGCCAGGACACTGGGGCTCTGCCCAACAGACGTGAACCGAGGCCCGCGGAAGGACAGGCTGCGCACCAGGGCCGTAGGCCGGCACCCAGCGGGTCGCGACGTCCTACTAGCGGAGAAGTGCGGCCCACCGCCCACCACACACTAGAACGGCCACACCCCACGGCGAGTGGAAAGGCAACCGGACACGACCCCACCGCGGATTGCTCTGCGCGGGCGGCCGGCCCCATCTGCCGAGGGCGGGAGCCAGTGGCTGGATGGGCGTTAATCTCACCCATTCGACCTTTCAGACTTCTCACGTTTACCCCAGAACGGTTTCACGTACTTTTGAACTCTCTCTTCAAAGTTCTTTTCAACTTTCCCTCACGGTACTTGTTCGCCATTGGTCTCGTGGTCATATTTAGTCTCAGATAGAGTTTACCACCCACTTGGAGCTGCACTCTCAAGCAACCCGACTCGAAGGAGAGGTCCGGCCGACGCTCGCAGCGGATGCTACGGCCCTGGCACCCTCTATGGGCCGTGGCCTCATTCAAGTTGGACTTGGGCTCGGCGCGAGGCGTCGGGGCAGTGGACCCTCCCAAACACCACTTGCTACGACAGGCGGCAGCCTGCGGGGTTCGGTGCTGGACCCCTTCCCTGTTCGGTCGCCGCTACTGGGGAATCCTTGTTAGTTTCTTTTCCTCCGCTTAGTAATATGCTTAAATTCAGCGGGTAGTCTCTCCTGCTCTGAGGTCGTTGTACGAGGTGTCACACGCCACACCGCCTGCCGGCTGTGCACGCTACCGAGAAAGTACCGGTATGCGAAGCGCCAAGCGACGGGCGCGCATGGCACGTTTAAGGAGACGCGGCCGGCCCCACAGGCGGCCACGACACTTTCCATGTCTCCGAAGCGGGACAAACGCCGCGCGCTTCAGTATACGTAGCCGAACCTCAGCCAGACGTGGCCTGGGAACGGAATCCATGGAACGCAATGTGCGTTCGAAACGTCGATGTTCATGTGTCCTGCAGTTCACATGTCGACGCGCAATTTGCTGCGTTCTTCATCGACCCACGAGCCGAGTGATCCACCGTCCTGGGTGATCTTTTTTTTAGTTCCCACTGTCTCTTTCCAAACAGTCGCATAGGCGGGACTGAAGTGTTTGACGGCGCCTGTTCCAGCGTTCTGTGTCCAATGGCCTCACGGCCGATGGGCGTTGTACGGCTCCACACCGCAGCGGACAGGCACTCGGGCGAAAGTCATTCAAAACCGGCGCTAGGCGCCAGGTGCCGCAGGCCAGCCGCTCCAGAGCTTCAGCGCTCGTACCACACAACATTTCTGTTGGTGTTGAGACGCACGCGTGGTTCCGCACGCGGCGCACGGCTGCTGCCGTACAGGTAGCGTGTTGCGTGACACGACACGCACATCGAAAGACATGCAGTCTGGTCGGTAATGATCCTTCCGCAGGTTCACCTACGGAAACCTTGTTACGACTTTTACTTCCTCTAAATGATAAAGTTTCGTCATCTTTCCGGTAGCATCGGCAACGACAGAGTCGATGCCGCGTACCAGTCCGAAGACCTCACTAAATCATTCAATCGGTAGTAGCGATGGGCGGTGTGTACAAAGGGCAGGGACGTAATCAACGCGAGCTTATGACTCGGGCTTACTGGGAATTTCTCGTTCATGGGGAACAATTGCAAGCCCCAATCCCTAGCACGAAGGAGGTTCAGCGGGTTACCCCGACCTTTCGGCCTAGTAAGACACGCTGATTTCTTCAGTGTAGCGCGCGTGCGGCTCACAACATCTAAGAGCATCACAGACCTGTTACTGCTCAATCTCGTGCGGCTAGAAGCCGCCTGTCCCTCTAAGAAGAAAAGTAATCTCTGACAGCACAAAGGATGTGTCGCGACTAGTTAGCAGGCTAGAGTCTCGTTCGTTATCGGAATTGGGCAGACAAATCGCTCCACCAACTAAGAACGGCCATGCACCACCACCCACCGAATCAAGAAAGAGCTATCAATCTGTCAATCCTTCCGGTGTCTGGGCCTGGTGAGGTTTCCCATGTTGAGTCAAACTAAGCCACAGGCTCCACTCTTGGTGGTGCCCTTCCGTCAATTCCTTTAAGTTTCAGCTTTGCAACCATACTTCCCACAGAACCCAAAAGCTTTGGTTTCCCTGAGGCTGCCCGCCGAGTCATTGGAGGAACTGTGGCGGATCGCTTGCTGGCATCGTTTATGGTTAGAACTAGGGCGGTATCTGATCGCCTTCGAACCTCTAACTTTCGTTCTTGATTAATGAAAACATACTTGGCAAATGCTTTCGCTTCTGTTCGTCTTGCGACGATCCAAGAATTTTACCTCTAACGTCGCACTACGGATGTCCCCGCCTGTCCCTATTAATCATTACCTCGGGTTCCGAAAACCAACAAAATAGAACCGAGGTCCTATTCCATTATTCCATGCACAAAGTATTCAGGCGGGCTTGCCTGCTTTAAGCACTCTAATTTGTTCAAAGTAAACGTGCCGGCCCACCGAGACACTCAATAAAGAGCACCCTGGTGGGATTTCAACGGGGTTCGCCTCGGGACGCACGAACACGCAAGAGGCGGTCGCACGCCTTCGGCTCGCCCCACCGGCAGGACGTCCCACGATACATGCCAGTTAAACACCGACGGGCGGTGAACCAACAGCGTGGGACACAAATCCAACTACGAGCTTTTTAACCGCAACAACTTTAATATATGCTATTGGAGGTGGAATTTCGCCGCTGCTGGCACCAGACCTGCCCTCCAATAGATACTCGTTAAAGGATTTAAAGTGTACTCATTCCGATTACGGGGCCTCGGATGAGTCCCGTATCGTTATTTTTCGTCACTACCTCCCCGTGCCGGGAGTGGGTAATTTGCGCGTCTGCTGCCTTCCTTGGATGTGGCAGCCATTTCTCAGGCTCCCTCTCCGGAATCGAACCCTAATACCCCGTTACCCGTTAAAACCATGGTAGGCGCAGAACCTACCATCGACAGTTGATAAGGCAGACATTTGAAAGATGCGTCGCCGCTATGAGGACCGTGCGATCAGCCCAAAGTTATTCAGACTCACCAAGGCAAACAGACCGGACGAGCCGACCGATTGGTTTTGATCTAATAAAAGCGTCCCTTCCATCTGTGGTCGGGACTCCGTCTTTTTTTTTTTAATTCTGTATTCAATTATTTCTTACATTGTAACCCACCACCTAATACATTAGTGTGTCTTAGACCTGCATTACATTTTATTGAATATTAGCAGCATTTTTACTTCTATTTCTAGTGTTAGTGAGCTTACTTGCTACAGGAAATGAGTAGTTAGTTTCTTGTTGGGTAAGATCTAATTCTACACTTAGCTAACTAATCTAGAGGCTACTTCCTGCAGCGTTACAGGCGTGCCAGTTGTTTTGTATAAACCTACTGTGTGGCCGTGCTCACTGTGCTAATCCCAGTGAGCATGCCCCTGGCACTGGGCTGGCCTTTTAGAATATCGCTGCAGGTCCTGTTAGGGGTCTTCTATCTACTATCTACTTAAAGGTTAAACTATTACTAAGTCACAATCGGTGTGCAGTTGTCAATTTCGGCTGTTGGCGCTCCCTCCCCCTGTTCCAGAGCGTGGCGGATTCCTACCGTCACAGCGATTGGCCAGTCCATGCCCCGGCGGAATGGGATGGGTCGCCTTCAGTTATGTCATGTCTGGTAGTTCATATGTTTTCCCTTAGGTATTCTCGCAGGAGCTTTGCAGATAACTCGCTGGCAAGGCGGTTTACTATGTTGAATGTGGTAGGGTCTCTAATTAACTGATACGTGTTGTTGTGAGGCAGCAGGTTTCTTAGATCACCGGCTACGTCATCGAAGATGGGGCACTCATAGATCAGGTGATCCGGAGTACCCCATTCAGCTCCACAGTCACACGAGGGGGTAGCCCTTTTCCCGAATCGGCAAAGATATGCTGGATATGGTCCATGACCTGTGAGGAAGTGCAACAGTCCCTTACTTGGTTGGAAATGCGAGAGTTGGAGGCGTTCTTTAATGTTTGGGAGCAGCTGGTAAGTCCTTCGGCCTATTGTCTCTGCATCCCAAAGTTCTTGCCATAGCTCTTCTCCTCTCCTCTCCTCTTGATTGCTAACTTGTCCTCCACCCGCACTCCCAAGATGCTCTGTCTTTTCTACATCTCCCCATTTCACCCAATACCAGGCTGCTTGTTCCCGGATTTTGATGTCCAGGGGACGCACCCCTATAAGTGTTAGTAGTGCTCCTCCTGGAGATGTTGTGTACGCTCCAATGGAGCGCACAAGCATGTTACGTTGCACCCTCCTCACAGACACAGCGGGCACGACCCTCGTGAGCCTGTTTGCCCACACTCCAGATCCGTAACCCATGATAGAAACAAGAATGGTGTTGTGGTATAACTTTATGAGTTCTGGTGGAAGATGAAATCTGCTGTGTCCTATCGTGATCAAGTTGTTTAGGGCTTCTAGTGGTCTTTGTGTAGCTGTTTCAATATGTTTAGCAAAATTCCACCTTTTATCGATTATTACTCCTAAATACCGGGCCTCACGACGCCGAATCACCGGTGAGCCCTCGATTCTTACCGTTGGATTTCTGGCCAATTGGCCTTTCAGTAATAAGTATGTTGACTTGTTAGGCGCAATAGTCATTCTCGTGTTCTGGCACCACTGTGTGAGAATTGCTAGTGTCCTATTGATTTTGGGTTCGAGGTCTTCGCGACTTCGGCCGCCAACCACCAGAAGAAGGTCTTCAGCGTAAGCTATCGCCTCTAGCACGTCCACACTGTTTTCCAAGCTCTCCAGGAGAGGCTCCATATTTATATCCCGAAAGAGTGTCCCCAGGACAGAGCCCTGTTGACACCCCTTCGTGATTTTCTTGCCAATTCGCTCGCCAGGGGACGATAGCCAGACCTCTCTTTCCATACAATAGCTCCTAAGACAGCCGTATGGCGGCCCTGGACACTCCTTCTCCCACAGGCAGGAGAAGAGCGAAGGCCACCACAGGTTGTCAAAGGCGCCACTGATGTCCACCTTGATGCCAACTATGTACTTGTGCGGAGACGACCCACAGACCTCGGATGCGAGAGCAATTGCGTCACACGCAGATCGCCCCTGCCGAAAACCGAATTGTCTGTCACTCATCCCGCACAGCACTCGGTGTGCTGTCAGTCTATCAGCTAGTAACCTCTCCAGCAATTTGCCTAACAGGTCCAACAGGCAGATCGGTCTATAGGATTTTGCTTCTTTATGGTCTTTGTCATGCCCCTTTTTGATAATTACAACGTTGGCCTGTTTCCAGATTTTGGGGAATGTTCTGAGGCGCAGGGCCTCGTTGTAAATTCTTGCTAAAGGTGTCACCAGTTGAGGAGCGAGGTATTGCACCACCTCCACGATGATGCCGTCTGGTCCTGGGGCCTTTCCTTTCTTTAGTGATTTTATGTGGGTTGCAACTTCCTCTTCAGAGAAAGGGTACACCATGATGTTATTCTCGTAGTCTGGCTGCATAGCCTTCCTAATTAGGCGTTGATCTTCTGTGTCCTCTTCCTCTTTATCATCAGGGAGGAGTTGGTGGAGGAGGACCTCAGCAGTTTCCTGCCAAGACCCAGTCATCCGGTTTCCGTCCCTGATTGTAGAGAGCACCATTGGCGACCTGATTTTTTCTCTTACAGTTTTGTAAGGAGTGCCACAGGGATCCATAGCCAATTGGCTGTGCACATATTTTTTCCAGCTTTCCAGCCTAACTGTTCGCAGTTCTTTCTGAAACTGCTCTTTGGCTTCCCTGTATGTTTGTAGCCATCTTTGTTTTTCTTCCCAGACGACACTTCGCTGGTAATACCTCCTGACAGACTGACGCATCTGCCCTAGTTCCGCAGACCAAGGTGATGGAGAAGCCACAACGGCTCTCCTCCTGGTTGGTACAGCAGCCTTTACCGCCCTGGTAAGAGCGCCCACCAGATCTTCGGCGTGTTTGTTTATGTCATCGTCATCTTCTGGCCATGTCGGAGGGTCAAACTCTCTTGCAAGGCGCTCCCAATTGGTCTTGTTATAGTTTAGTTGTACTTCCCACCCTATGTCCCAGTGGCACTCCCGATCTGTGATTGTAAATGTGATCAGGTTGTGATCGCTGGTAGTGTCTCCATCAGTAACAGTCCAGTTTTGTATATTGGCAGCGATGTTGGCTGTAATCATCGTGATGTCAATATTGGTTCCATTTCCTCCCCCTCCTGTGTAGGTGGGGGGGTTTCCTGGTCTGTTGGCAATGAGGAGTTGTAGAGACATGATAGTCTCTTCCAGCTTGCTTTCTCTTTCATCTCGAGTGCCACTGTGCCACAGGGGGGATTTGGCGTTCACGTCCGCCACCACAACTGCCTTTCTGCCCCTCAGCACCGTTGCCACCTGCGTAAGTTGGTCAAGGTACACGTCAATGTCTGTACCGTACTGAAAGTACCTATTTATTAAATATATGACGCCAATTGGTGACTGAAGTTCAATGACATTGCAGTGGTCGTCCGAAAGATGTGAGAGCACTGTTACCCGCAGTGCCTTGTTGGTTATTATGATGGTGGCTTTCGGGTCGTCTCCAAAGCTTACTACTTGCCAGCTCATGGCAGCAAAGGCTACATTCCCCGCAAGAGAGTATGGCTCCTGCAAACAGAGCACATCAAGGCTCCTCTCCTCCACCACTCTCCGAAGCTCCTGCATGACCAGCCTACTATTATGTGCGTTTAGCTGTCCTATCTGTATTTTTGTAGTTATGGGAAATGTGTGTACGTATGAATCTGGGAAGGTTTTCGTCCAGTCGTAAGCTATTCTCCCATTGGATAGGACAGACTGAGACTGATTATATATTTCATCTAAGTTGAAGGTTTCGTTTCTTCTCTCAAACACCTTTTTTACTGGGTCACACAGGGCGCCAAAGTCAGTGGGGAGATTCATGGTCTTTAGTTGTACCCTGTCAACAGCCTCTATGGCCGAGAAGGTGACCTTGCGCCCGTACCTATGTCCAACCCGCACTAGATGTCGCAGTGCGGTGGTTAGGACAGCCGGCTCCTCCAGGCGGGATAATTGTGGGGAATGTTCGAGATTGGGGTATATTTTGATCGGATCAACAGCTTTTCTCACAGCTGTTGATTGTCTCGAGTCAGTACTCACATTGGTGTTACTTATTAGTGTATTTGAGCTTGTAATTGTATTGACAAGCACCGGCAATTCATGTACAAGACTCCCTTGAACGAATGCTGGTCGGCCCACCGCTACAGGACGCCTGTCTCGAGTTGCCTGATTTCCTGGCGTTCACGATCCCCAGCAGTAGGGAGAGGGGACTGCCGCTTGTTCTTGTGGGTCCGTTTGGACACACGCATCCTTCATTCTCCTCCTGCCATCTCTTCCTTCTGCAAGTGTTGCAAGGAACTGTTTGAACTGGGCTGCTCTTGCCGAATCTCTTCTCCTCTTGCATGGGGATTTTCTTTTCGGCATCCTGGGTGCCGGAGTTGACTCAGTCATAGTCAGTTCTTGATATTAGCCTCTGTTCCAGCATTCTGTACGTTGGGCAGTTGCGACCAGAGGCATTGCAAGTCTTTTTGCCTCTCCTTGTGCAGGGGATGCATAGTGCCGAATTTGTGCAGTTTTTTCTGATGTGATTGTCTTCTCCACACCTGGAGCAAGCCGACTTCCTTTCACAATATTTATGCACATGATAAAGATCGCCGCAATTATGGCAGCGAGGTACCACCAAGAAGTCCCGCATATTGATGGCGTGGAAGCCAATGTATATCTTACCCATTGAGGTTAGTTTCTTCCACATCTGGCCAGAGACTTCCGCTACATGATGCACAACGTCTTTGTCTCTTGGCCCTGTTTTGAATTTAAGTTTGAATTCATTTCTAAAATCGTCAGTACTTATGTCATCAAAATTCTGATTTCGGATTGTTTCTTGGAGTTCATTATTATCAAATGTGACTGGTATGTCATACATAGTCACAAGCGGATTTCTCTTTTTTGGGGGTTCACATTTTACGGCTTTACACGATTTCTGATTGTTAAGTATTTTATTCCGGTCATCTTCCGTTGCCACATCGACTATTACTACGTTCTTTGTAGCATTTACTTTATTTACTTTGATTTTGTCCTTTGCAGGATTGATCATTGTTGTGAAGATTTCTTGTACTTTCTTAGTGTCTTGACTGGGCAATGGTCTCAAAGAGACAGCAGTGTCTGGTCTTTGTGACACTTTTACAATGGTATCTCTTGTAGTTTGGCTCTTATGTGCTGTTTGAGCGACTACATGAGCCCATGATTTTGTTGGCTGCTTGCGCAGCCTTTCATTCTCCTTCTGCAGTTCTTCGACCGGCCTCTCGAGCTTCGCATGAGCAATAGCCCAGGAGGCGAGTTCATTTTTCAAAGTCAAGATCGCGGCCTGGCTTATGTTGCCGTTTTTCACATTGGCTTCCAGGTATTGTGTAATCCTGGCATGCCTCTCACTAATGCTTTCCTCAGTCTGCCCCGTGCCCCCTGATGGGGAGGGAACAGTAAGCAAAGAAGCCCTCGAAGGCGCACATGAATTGCTTGTCTCTGTCTCAGCCATATTGTCGACAAGCGAAAAAGGATTGGGAGCCCGTCTCTTGCCCCGGACCGGCTCCTCTGGCATGGGGGGGGGGGGGGGACTATTGTAGCTCGCCCACCGGCCTGGGCCAAGGGCACTCTTCGAACTGCAGGGTTCAGCGCGCCGTTGCCAGCGCACTGGTCCCCTTTGGTGGCTCCGTCATCGTCGATTTCACCCGTCGCTTCCCGGCAAGTGCACCCCGCACTCCGGAGAAGAGGATGCACCTCTCGCCCTTCACTGCCTACTAGCCCGAGCTTCCACCTGTTGGCCAAGGACCCACTCCTACTCAGGTGGTGGGTCGATCACCCAGTCGTTCAGCGGTCTGAACCCATCTAACCTAGCCCAGGAAATGTCACCACCTCATGGGTTTGGCAAAACACGCCCTGGTTACCCAGGGGCGCGGCGAAGCACCCTTGCCGAGTCGCGCCGAGATCCCACGCCGACAAACGAGGTCTCCGGCATGCAGAGCACCTGATGGTCTGTACCCTGCGAACAGAGGGAGATTGGTGTTCGGTCCCTTGACACAGCTCCCCCTGTGCCACACACCCTTTGCTTTCGCATCGGGTTGCGTCGCAGCTCTCCCTTTTGTCGCAAGGCAGAATGCCGAGCTTAACGTCTGGCACCACGGGAAGGCAGAAAGAGCCGCTTGGGAAGGAGAGGCTATAAGAGACCCATCACTTCCTCGAGTGAGGACTCCGCGGCGCGCTCGACTGAAAGCGATACGCCCCAGTGCGAGCTTCCGTGCCTTAGGGCGCGCCGGCAAGGGGCGGGCCAGCGCCGAAACGCGCCGTCAAGCGACTGACCTCACGCCAGAATCGGGACTCTGTTTGCATGTATTAGCTCTAGAATTACCACAGTTATCCAAGTAACGTGGGTACTATCTAAGGAACCATAACTGATTTAATGAGCCATTCGCGGTTTCACCTTTAATGCGGCTTGTACTGAGACATGCATGGCTTAATCTTTAAGACAAGCATATGACTACTGGCAGGATCAACCAGGGAGCTGCGTCAACTAGAGCTGAGCAGCCGGCCACCCAGGAGTGTGTCCCAGGGGCCCGCGCGAACACGCAAGCGTCCGCTCAATTATTCTGCAAACAGGAGGAGGCTGTGCTCCCATGCACAATACACCTCGAAACCCTCTCAGGTCCCGGCGGCGCGCAGCGCCGTAGTAAGTACTTGATCGGGTTCGAGAGAGGCGCAATCGCCCGGAATTACGCGAGTAGACGCTTTAGGTGCAACCACCCGTGCTCCCAACTGAGCTTGCCGCTGCCGACAGAGGCCAGGGAGCGTGCTGTCGTGGCATTGCCGGTGGGAGGCAACACGTGCCACCTACGGTGACCGGCAGCTACAACGCCAGTGCCAAAGAAGGGCAAAGGCCCCACTAGGTTGCCTAAGCGAATTCTCCCAGCACAGCGCACGTGCCAACACGTCCGCACAGCTGCAATACAAACCACCAGCAAGAACCGCTGGGGCGACCGAGCAGCAGACGGCGTCGCGGCGCCGAGTGCCGGGCGGCGGTGCATCCTCAACGCACACAGACCTCAATCGGACCAGCACACTGCAGATGTCCACCGCGCTTCGCACCGAGCCCGCGAGGACCCACTTTGGCCGCACGGCGCCGCGCGCAGTGTGCGCAGGCGCGCAGCTGCGCCGCCTGCCGCGTCCGTCAGCCGGCGCTGGGCGCCCCCACCGGCCGGCTGTAGCGCGTGCGCCCACGCACCGCACGGCCAGCACGCCGGGCGGCCCCCACTCACCGGCCGGGGACAGTCCCACCCAGATACCGCCGCGTATCGCTTCACACCCAGATTCCCATTCACGTTCGTCGTATGGTGGGTATCGCAGAAACAACCGGTTAGTGGCTGTACCGATTATTGCGCTCACTGATTTACCTCCAGCAAGAACAACCGCACCACAACGGGTTACCAGTTGTTCATTTGCGTAACGTCACCAGCAAACGTAGACGTCCATCCCCGTTTGCAAATTCAACGATTATTGCATGCCTGTCTGTTAGGTGTCAAGGCACACTACGTCCGCCCACATCCACGCAACAAAATGTACCCGAGTAGAGGACACGTGGAAGGTGGCCCCCGTACGTATGCGATGTCCATTGCACGACCGACTGTCAACCGGCCTCTGTAGCATGTCGTAGATGTGGAACGCGGTGCACCATGCTATCACATTGTGTGCGAAGAGACGACTACGTCTGAATACACGCGCCACTACATCAACAGACAGCTCATGCTGATCGCCATCCAGGGTGTCCGTTACTCCCACACATCTGTATGGCGTACCACACTGCAATGCAGCTGTTATGGGGAGACGATACGTAGCTGAGTGCACAGCATTTGGACAGTATGGTTCAACGATGTTGGGCGCAGTCGTTGTACAGTCACACATGTGCCACAGTGTATCATTCAGTACATAAGGACCGATGTGCAGTACAGTGTGTGGGTTAAGCGTACGACATCAGCGGACAGTATACACAGGCCGTACCACAACGTAGACTGAGTTCTTCGACATACGAATGTCAGTGAACAGCTACAAAGGGCATTGAACATGCAAGCACCTGACCGACTAGCTTGCGAAGGCAGGGGGGACAGGGGGGGGGGGGCATGTACGTCCTGCAGTCGTCCACATTACAGTGTATAGCGGGAGCATGTTAAAAGTAAGCAACACTTGCGAAGTGTTGAACATGAAACGATACACAAGACACCGGGCAGTGCGAGTAGCGAACTATATTGAGAGGGTTGTGGTTAGACAACAGTAAATTAATTTAACGTGTCATATGCCAATTACAGAGCAGGTTAAGGCCCAATTTGGGTTAGGTAAAGTCCCAACGTGGGTTAGGTAGAGTCCCAACGTGGGTTAGGTAAAGTCCCAACGTGGGTTAGGTAAAGTCCCAACGTGGGTTAGGTAAAGTCCCAACGTGGGTTAGGTAAAGTCCCAACGTGGGTTAGGTAAAGTCCCAACGTGGGTTAGGTAAAGTCCCAACGTGGGTTAGGTAAAGTCCCAACGGGGGTTAGGTAAAGGCCCAACGGGGGTTAGGTAAAGGCCCAACGGGGGTTAGGTAAAGGCCCAACGGGGGTTAGGTAAAGGCCCAACGGGGGTTAGGTAAAGGCCCAACGGGGGTTAGGTAAAGGCCCAACGGGGGTTAGGTAAAGGCCCAACGGGGGTTAGGTAAAGGCCCAACGGGGGTTAGGTAAAGGCGCAACGGGGGTTAGGTAAAGGCCCAACGGGGGTTAGGTAAAGGCCCAACGGGGGTTAGGTAAAGGCCCAACGGGGGTTAGGTAAAGGCCCAACGGGGGTTAGGTAAAGGCCCAACGGGGGTTAGGTAAAGGCCCAACGGGGGTTAGGTAAAGGCCCAACGGGGGTTAGGTTAAGGCCCAACGGGGGTTAGGTTAAGGCCCAACGGGGGTTAGGTTAAGGCCCAACGGGGGTTAGGTTAAGGCCCAACGGGGGTTAGGTTAAGGCCCAACGGGGGTTAGGTTAAGGCCCAACGGGGGTTAGGTTAAGGCCCAACGGGGGTTAGGTTAAGGCCCAACGGGGGTTAGGTTAAGGCCCAACGGGGGTTAGGTTAAGGCCCAACGGGGGTTAGGTTAAGGCCCAACGGGGGTTAGGTTAAGGCCCAACGGGGGTACGGTACAAATTGGTTTGGATTACGGTACATAATGTGGCAAGGGATGGTGTGTTGGGGGGGGGAGGTTCGTTGATAGTGACCATAGTAAGTGGATGCCCGGGGCAGCCTCAGTTATTTCACAGCAGGTATGTCACGTCAGGATGCAGTTTTGGCTCATGACAGGCGGCGCTTCAGGTCCATGGTTGTGGCCAGGGAGTGGCAGACCTGTGTGTTTCATATCTGCCATTGTTTCTGTGCTGTAACACGAGGCAGTGCGGTGATGTTGGGTGCACCCCTGTGTAGTACATGTGTGGGTGTTGGTGGCTTATCTGAGCAATTGTGGTTGTTGGAAGGGTGGGATATTCTGTTTTATGATGAGACCTCCCGGTCTGGTTATCATAGTGTGGATGGTGTAATGTTTCGGAGAGGATGCACTGGATGTTGGTCCATGCTGGTGCTTACATATTGTATCTCTGTCTGTTACAGGCAGAGAGCAGTGTGGGATAGAGTGTCTGGCTGATGTGTGGTTCATATTGTGTGCACAGACTTTTAGCATGTATAGGGACATTCGCATATATCATCTATCTATGTGGCCCTGCATCGTTTAATCAGCAGTGCCGTGAGGCGAATGAACTATTAGTGAAGTACTGATATACAGCAGAATGTTTGCCTTCTGGCAAAGGACGAGTATCGACTCTACCCCAGCGTTGGCACCGCAGGAAGCGGTCTTGGAAAACGCCCCCCACACCGTCACCGTTGTGCGGGGTACGGACCATCTATATTCTGAGAGGAGCACTGTTTGCCACTGGGCGTGAGGTCTCGCGTCCTGCAGTCCAGTGCCCCCAGGGAGCCGTGTGGATATGGTGCTGCTGTAGCATCTGCTTACAATGGGTATCAGCCGGCGCACGTTTCCACTGCGGATAACAGGGGCCACAGCACTCGGCTCGGGCGAGAGACTTTATGCATGTGTAGGGACAACTTTTTTTTTTTTTTTTTTTATTACTTTAATGTAACATACAAAGCCCACTATCTAGATAACAAAAATGGGTACTAATTCTAAACAATAGCTACTTGTAAATACAGTGGTTTCTACTTTACTGCTAAACTACAATACATACAATCTATTTACAATATTCGGCCACTTAGGCGCTCCGGATAACCAGGAGCTTTGCCCGTCCCTAGCCACGAGGAGGTGGGCCGACTACTATCACAAAACCACTGCCGAGTTATATCTTCTTTCTTTCTTATCCCTCCACAACCCTTAATGAAAAACTCTATCTACAAATACATTTCTACATCTACAAGGTTTACTAATTGTTTACACGCGCATTTGCGCAGTCTACCAAATCTACATTGTATTATTTATTTCTACTTGATGTAATTTGTTTTGTAATTATTCCATTTAGTCAATGATGTTTGTATGATTCATGGAAAAGAATGTTTGATTGATTGAGTTATGTATATTCATTTAGAGTTGTCTAGTCGGGTTTGTCTTCCTTGCAGGTGTGTTGCTAGGAGGATATGAAGGCAACTCAGCCTGGGAAACACCCTTAGGCATCCCTCCTCTCTATGTCTCCATAGAGTGGGGAGCCTACATACTTCTTCCACCTTGCCCTCAGTATCATCCCCATTTATTGTGGTTTCCCCAGGAGTGGGCGGACAGCCAGGCCCCACCAACGGATATCCAGTTGTCAGGACCAACGCCGCCATTCCCCCTGCAAGGGTCTTTAATTATGGTCTTTTAAGATTCATGATGCACAATACTCGTCAGCCCAGCTGATGAGTAAGGCTTTTCTTTATTAACCTGGTAATTATTCAAAAATTAGTTGTGCGAATTTGGAAACATTTTCGACTAGATCTTGTAATGTTTTGTATAAATCAGGGCTTGTTAACATTTCTTGTAGTTGTTTGTCTCTTAACTCCTCTCTCATTTCTGAGGCAACTGGATCAAAGTCTGGGCACTCGAAGGCAACATGCTCGGGCGTCCCCTCTGGGGCACCACAGACACATCCAGGTGTTGGGCAGCTGCCTATCCTGTGAAAGTACACCAGATAGGGGCCGTGTCCAGATAGAAATTGTACAATTCCTTGAGTTGCTGTCATGTGCCTTAGTTTTAATCTTTCCCTCACACTGGGAAAGAGGTTGAAGATACGTCTACCAGTGGTAGAGTTTTCCCACTGCTCCTGCCATAGTTGCATTGTCCTTTGTTTAATTTCTATTACGTTATATAGGTACATTCCCATTATTCTTCTTACTTTGTCATACTCTCTTTTATTTAGCCAGTAAATTGCTGCGTGTTGTCTAATTTTAAGGTCAAGGGGGCAAAGTCCCATAATCACACAGAGAGCATCTGTAGGTGTGGTGCCAAATGCACCCACACACCGTAAGATGATGTTCCGCTGTATACGCTTTATTTGCAATGCTGGCCTAACCTGCACAAGTCTGTGGGCCCAGGCACTGGAGCCATACCCCACAACAGGCACAAGAATGCTGTTACTGTACATGTGTGTTGCTGCCGGTGGCAGGTGAAATCGTCGTTGTGCGATACTTATCAGTTTATTAAACAGTGTTATGGCTTTAGATGCTACATATGCAATGTGTGGAGCATAGCTCCAGGTTTCATCGATGAGGACACCCAGGTATCTAGCGGATCTTGCTCTGACTACCATACGGTTTTCTAATCTTATAACCGGACCTCGTGCAAGTCTTCCCTTCATTAAATTGTAGTTTGACTTGTGTGGTGCCATGTGAAGCTTGGACTGTTTGCACCATTGCGTCAAGATTTCCGATACCCGAGCTGTTTTTTCCTCGATCGCTGCGCGACTGTCTCCGTCAACAAGGACGAGAAGGTCATCTGCATACGCAACGACTCCCAGTACCATGTTACTCTCGTCCAGGGTTATCAACAAGGGATCCATGTTGATATCCCAGAACACTGGTCCACAAACTGAACCTTGTGGTCAGCCCTTTGTAATATTTTTCGACACCACGGCACCAGGAGCCATTATTTTGGCGACTCTGTTCCGGCAATAGTCCTTTAGACAACCATAAAGCGCCGCCGGCAAAATCTTTGCAACACCGGTGCCAGCTTGGATACAAGGAACTGCAGGACCTCTGCAGGAATTGCATCCAGTCCTGGTGCTTTTCGTTTTCCGAAGGACAAGATGGCGTTTGCCACCTCCTCCTCGTGAGAAGGGGTATACCTGTGTTATGTTGTGGTATTCGTGTTCGTCTTGTTGCCTTAGCGCCAATTGCATCGCGTCGTCTGAGTCAGGTCGGTCGTCAGGTAGGAGCGCACAAAGTAGCTCCTCGGCCGTTTCCAGCCAGTTGGTCGTCATTTGGTCCGAATCTCCTATTGTCACAGTAGAGAGATGCATTGGTGAGTGTATTTTTTCACGTATTATTTTATACGGTATACCCCATGGATCAAGAGCCAAGTGAGACATTAAAAAGTCTTCCCAACTCTGTTGGCGATGTAGGAGTAGGGTTTCTTTAAATACGCCTTTTTTCTGTCTGTAAATGGTGAGATGATGCTGTCTTTCCTCCATGGTGAAAGACCTTTGGTAATTGCGGCGCGCCCTTCTCATAGACTGCCGGAGCCTAGTTAGCTCTGGAGTCCACGGAGAAGTCATCTTACGGATGAGGTGCCTTCTCATCGGTATTGCCACGGCGACAGCCGCCCTGATTGAAGCTGTTAAGACCTCGACGGCCTCCTCTATATCAAGGTGTCCGTCTTCCAACTCTGGAGGATTAAATTCCGCCTCTAGGAGGTCCCAATTGGCTCTCTCGTAATCAAGCTGCATGGTCCACCTCTCTGGTGCCTGTTGTAGTTCATGTACAAATGTGAATTCGATAGTGTTGTGATCACTTGTTGTATGATTTTCTAATACGTGCCAGTCGTGAATTTTATTTGCGATATTCATAGAACTTAACGTGACATCAATATCTGAAGCTGCCCCAGCTCTACTCCTGTAAGTAGGAGGATTGCCGGGGAGATTCACCACATTTAAATTAAATTCCATAATCACATCCTCAAGGGCAATGCCCCTTGGGGTCCTGTACTCGGCTGTGCCAGAGAGGGGACTTGGCATTGCTGTCCATCGAGATTATAAATGACTTCCCCTGTAGGGCTCGCAATATGGTATTAAGCTGCCTTAGGTAAGTTTCAATTGGGTCTCGAAACTGACAATAAATGTTAATCAGGTACCAAAACGAATTTTGATGATTTACTTCTACAACTATTATGTGTTCTGTACAGAATTGTGTTACCACTGTGGTTTTTATCATATTGTTAAGAATAACTACAGCTGTCATTGGAGTCTTTCCAAATGATATTACTTGTGCTGTAACGGGAAAGCCCAAGGTCCTCCCAGAGGCAGTGTTTGGTTCTTGTATTAGTACTACGTCTATCTTGTTCTCTTCTGAAAGTCTACACAGCTCCTGCAAGACCAGGGAGCTCTTCATTGCATTGACTTCGTAGCACTTAATATGTGTCTGGATATCTAGTATATACCATGTTATTCGGCCAGGTCTGGACAGGATCATATGTTATCCTCCCATACATCTTCACTAGTTCGTTATAAGTTTTCGTGAGATCGAATTTCCTTCCCCGCCTCACATATACGTTGGTGACTAATTCTTTTAATTGTTCAAAATCTTGGGGGATATTTACCGCCGCTAACTGGACGCAGTCCACATCCTCCAGAGTTGGAAATGTGATCTTGTTTCCTCTCGGGTGCCCAGTTCTGACCAACTGCCTCAGGGCAGCCATCATCAGCGCCTGATTTTCTAACCTACCAAGCTGCAATGTCTCACTACAGATATTGTATGTGTTCCCTGGCGGGCATGTATTGTATTTAGGTGTATTTACAGTTACAGAGCCATCACCGGTCAGTTCAACTACAGTTTTGTTATTAGCTGTTATTTCCAAAGAACCATCACCAGAGGTTAATTGTTTCACACTTTTGTTGTTATCTACTTTGTGCCCACTGCCTCTTAACTGACGATTGTCGGTGTCTTCTGCTGAAGGCGTCAGCGGCGTCGTCTCCAAGGCTAGGGGGACCCCAGCCAGACGGGAGTCCCGCGCCGCACCTTCCTCTGCCTTCATTAATGAAGCTGGGAGGCTTCTCCTGGCCAGGAAAGACCCGGCTTGACAGGAGAAGTCGGTTGTCGGTGGCCGCACTGGTGGAACCGGGAGAGTATAAGTGCTCCCCTCCTCCACCTCCTTGGCCATTTTGGTTGGAGGCCACCTTCTGGTAGCCAGGAAGGACCCGGCTTGGCAGGAGGATTCCGTCGTTTGTGGCTGCACCAATGGAACCGGGAAAGTATAGATACTCCCCTCCTTCGCCTCTGTGGTCGCTGTGGCTGGCGGGAATCCCCCAGCAGCCAGGACGGACCCGGCCCAGCAGGAGGAGTCCGATGTCTGCAGTTGCACCGGTGGAATGGGGAGAGTGCTGACACTCTACTCCGTCGCCTCGTCAGCCGCCGTCGCCGGTTGACTCCCCCCAGAGACCGGGACAGACCCAGCCTGGTAGGAGGAGTCCGCCATCTCGCGCTGCTCTGGTGTATCTGTAACACTATAAGACCTCCCTTCCACCCCATTACACTCGTCCAAGGACAGATGAAATAGTCTTAATCTCCTCCACCTGTTCGCATCCCTTAAACTCTTACTAGGTGATTTATGTTTTGTTATATTATAACTAGTCGCCATAGTCAGTTCTTTGTATAAGTCTTTGAATTAGTAATTTATACGTTAGGCACTCCTTCCCTGGAGTGTGGCACGTTCTTTTTCTATATTTACAGGGAATGCAAACAGGTGTTTGTTTTGTACAGTTTCTTTTGTCATGACCTTCCTCTCCACAATTGTGACAGACTGGTGATTCAAATGTATAGTATTTTGCTACATGGCCATAATCCTGGCATTTGGAGCATTTGGCCAATGCCGTATAGTCCTTTGTGGGTATCGCATTGTACCCTATGTACAGTCGGTTCGTCTTAACTGTTTCTTTCCTAAGGTTGGGGGCTATCTCCACCGCATGGTGTACGGTTGATCGGTCCCGAGGGCCTGCCTTCACCTCTCGGCCTTCGCCCCCTAATAGGCCGAGTTTCCACCATAAGGCCAAGGACCCAGTCCTACCCAGGTGCTGGGTCGGTCCCCCAGACGTTCGGGGATCTGGCCCCGTCTAACCTAGCCAGGGACATGTCACCACGCCTTGGCTTGGCGGAATCCCGTCCACGGCGATGAGCCTTTGCCGGCTCAGGCCGCGATCCCTCCCCAGCAAATGTGGCCATGGGAAGACAGGGCACCGGTGTTGTTGTGCCCTGTACAGGGACAGATGTTGTGTCCCTTCCGGCACAGCTTCCCCTGTGCCACGCATCCTTTACTTTCGCTTTGGGTTGGGGGACATTTAACGTCGTCCAGGACGTGAGGAACTGCAGCGGCGCAACTGCAGGGTTCCGGGATCGTCGCTAGACTTTCCTTCATACCCTCGTCCCGCCACCGCGCTCGATTCAGGAGAGACCGATGGTATGTCTCTCGTAACGCAGCTCCCCCTGCGCCATGCACCCTTCGCTTTCGCTTGGGTTGGGGGCATTTAACGTCCTGCCGGGACGAGAGTTTTACGTCCTGCCTTGACACAACGACAACCCACGCCTATCAACGCAGCCCGGAAGGTGTTAAAGAAGTCAGTCCGGGTCGTATATGTGGAGTTTGACATCAACGAGACGGTGCGGCTCTCAAACCCGAGTTACGTTCCCCAGAGGGTATCCACAAGTACCGGGGGAACATGACCGACCATGTCTCACCCACCACTTTTGATAGTTCACGGTGGGCCAGTGCGGACCAGCGAGGGTTGCACCCAGTTAAGGGCTAGCCTTTTAACGTCATGCATAGACGGCCCATCCCGTGTTAGTTTCACCCCATCCAAGGGGGTTACTGAGCTATGGGGCCACGACAAGGCCACGGGATTGGACATTACGGTCCCCGCCCCACTCAGGTTCCTCCGAGCCCCGATGCGATCGACGACTTCAGGGAATCGGAGGGTCTCCTGGCGGTTTTAACCCAGTTTCGGAAGGCAACACACCTCCCCCGGGTGGCGCCACGCAGACCGATTTCCCATGTATAGGGACTTTTTTTTTTTTTTACATTTAACCACATTCGAAACCCACTGCCTTGATTACTATGGTGGGTTGTTAGCTTACTGATTTCAGTATATCTACGGCAAGTCATGGTCTCTTAGCCGTTGCAGCTACTCACAAATGGTTTGTTTGCAAGTAGCTGCACCGTTTCCGTCCCTAGCCACGAGGAGGCGGACCAGATCTATGCTATCTCATGCTGCATGCTGCGTGCGTGGTTTGCTGTTTCATTTACAAAGTATTATCATGTTAATAATATTTAGTATAAATATAAAACTGAAATAAAAATATAAAGAAAATATGAACATAGTTAGAAAAGAAAAATATTACTTTACACGAATAGAATAAAAGGAAAATATTTACATTTATGGAGAGTTACTTGTAGGAGTTGCTTTGATTTGTAGCTCAGAAGGTTGATTAAAAACAAGGAAACATTTCTAATACAGACTGCATTGTCTACTTCACAAAGGGGCAGAGGCACTGCAGTATTATGATTGGTCTACATTGGTCTACATACGCTCTTGTCTCATATGATACTGTTTTAGAACATTTAAAGTAGTACTTAATAATGTACTCATACTGGTATTAACCAAAGCCTATCACACTCTCTTACGACTGATGAAACTAATAACATGGGAACATAACGGTATAAGTTTTAAGATTGGTTATTGCAGCTAGTTTCAAACAATTACTAATATTTACACAAATTTACTGATAGTTATACAATTAGTTTTCTATAGGGTCCTGACCCCATCTAGTTAAAACTGCATTAAAAAGATATCAAACATAGAAGGCTCTAAGCAGTTAAAGTATTTATACGATATAAAACATAAAAGACTCTAAGCAGTGCGATTATATGTGACGTCCATAACAGCGGGCACAGGCCCTTCAAATGTAGCTACTTTGGGATTATAGTTATTGCATACATTGTTTAAAGTGTTTGCACTCCATTCCTGTTTTGGGGCATCACAAATTAAAAGGGGCAGAGGCACTACAGTATTATGATGAGTCAACATTGGTCTACATACACCCTTGTCTTATATTATACTGTTTTAGAACATTTAAAGTAATACTTAATAATGTACTCATACTGGTATTAACCTACGCCTGTCACACTTTCTTACAACTGATAAAACTAATAACGTGTGAACATAACGACGTATACATTTTGAGGTTGGTTATTGCAACTAGTTTCGAGCAGTTACTAATATTTACACAAATTTACTAATAGTTATACAATTAATCTTCTATAGGATCCTGACCTAATCTTGTTAAACTGCATTAATAGATACAAAACATTTTTATAGATATAAAACATAAAAGGTGGGAATTTGGCTCTAGGTAGTGTGAGTATATATAGGATATAAACATAAAGGCTCTAAGCAGTACAATTATGTAAAACACCCACAACAGCGGGCACAGGCCCTTCAAATGTAGCTACTTTGGAATTATAGTTATTACATACATTGTTTCAAGTATTTACACTCCATTCCTGGTTTGGGGCATCACAAATTTAAACAAATTTACTGATAGCATTACAATCAGTCTTCTGTAGGGTCCTGACACCATCTAATTAAGATTGCATTTAAAAGATGTAAAAAAAATTAAAGGCTCTAAACAGTACAATTATATATAACACCCATAACAGCAGGCTCAGGCCCTTCGAATGTAGCTACTTCGGGATTGTAGTTACTGCACACATTATCCAAAGTATTTTCACTCCCTGGCTCTATTGGGGCATCACAAATTTACTAATATTTATACAATTTGTCTTCTATAAGGTCCTGACCCCTTCTAGTTAAAACTGCATTAAAGGATATATAACATAAAAAGGCTCTGAGCAGTACAATTATATCTAATACCCACAAAAGCGGGCTCAGGCCCTGCAAGTGTAGCTGCTTTGGGATTATAGTTATTGCATAGTATTTGCATTCTCTTCCTGTATTGGGGCACCACAAATTTACACAAATTTACTGATAGATATACAATTAGTCACCTATAGGGTCCTGGCCCCATTTAGTTAAAGCTGCATTAAAAAGACACAAAACATAAAGGCTCTCAGCAGTACAATTATATTTAATGCACATCACAGCAGGCACAGGCCCTTCAAGTGTAGCTACTTTAGGATATAGTATAATTACCAAGGGTGTAGTGGGTAGTAACGACTTCAGACATTTCCAGATCTCTGTTTTGTGTCTGATTCAGTCATTTCTAGTGTGGAGTTTTCATATAGCTGAAAAACCTTCATAATTACTACCAGGCTAGATGCCTCAATTCAGTCTCATTCTAGATCCACTTCACTTTGTGTATCACTTTCAGAGTTAGTATCTGTACTTGTTTCTGTAGTGTAATTTAGGCCTTGTGTACTATGATGTCTCTGTCTCCTACCATTGGGATTCTGCCTTCTAAAAAGGTCATACACTTCCGTAGAGACCTTGTCTGTTATGTCATTGAGTGTGTTCCATGTGTTTTGGTTACGTATTTGTTGTTTTATATGTGTGTCATCTAGCACTTGCCGTACATGCGTAAGGGTGTTACACGTAAGTGCGACATGTTCAGGGGTCCCCAGGTCCCCACAAACACACGTCACTCTCGGCTAATCCAACACGTGTTAGATGTACTGGGTATGGTCCATGACCCGTTAAAAAGTGGACCATCGCACGGCTTGGGTCCACATGTGTTAGCCTCAGCCTCTCCTCAATATCTGGAAAAAAGGAGTAGACGCGACGACCCTTATCTGAAGAGTCCAATTCCCTTTGCCATGTTGCATTACGCCATTTTTTAAGTCCCAGTCTGTCCCTGATCTCTTCCCCAGTTATCTCCCGCACCTTATCTCCTCTTCGTTTTTGAAGCCAATAGGAGGCAGCCCTATATTTTATTGTGATGTCAATGGGGTAGATTCCCATGGCCACACACAGAGCTTCCGCAGATGTCGTGCTGAAAGCGCCAATCATTCTCAATTGCGTACTTCTCTGTCCTCTTCTGATTAGAGTTTTATTGGTTTGCAGTAATAATCGGTGTGCCCAGGTACTTGCTGCAAAACATGCTATGGCCTCAAAGATTGCTATGTGATATGTCCGTAGTAGCTTTAGTGGCAATCTGTACTGCGTCGAATTCAACCTGGCGAGCTTATGCATAATTTTACTGGCTTTATCAATTGTTAGCTTCATGTGTTCGCTGAAATTTTGCTTTTCATCCAAGTGTAGGCCGAGGTAACGTGTAACTTGTTTTCTCTGTATGTTAACATCGTTTAGTTTCAGAATCGGATTTCTCTGCAGTACTCCTTTGAGTAATATGTAAACTGTTTTGTTTGCAGCAATATGAAGTTTATTTTTCTTACACCAACCATCGATTTTCATGAGGAGTTGCGTGCCGTTTTGCTCGAGTGCAGCTCGTGAGTTCGCCGACGTCAGAAGTAGAAGATCGTCAGCATAAGCCACCACCCCTCTTACACGGTGATCTTGGGCCATAATATCCAAGAGGGGCTCAAAGACAATGTCCCAAAAAATCGGGCCGCATATCGAGCCTTATGGGCAGCCTTTACTAATACGTTTCACTACCTTTCTGGTGCCTCCTCTCCACTCCACTACTCTATTGCGACAATAGTCTAGTAGACTGTTATATAAAGATGTCGGTAGCTGGATCTGTCTGAGGCGAGCAAACAGTAATGGCCACCATAGATCGTCAAAGGCTCCAGCTACATCAATAAGTATAGCCATCACGTACTTGTCAGGAGTGCTATTCGTAATTTGTAGTGCTTGATTGATAGCATCGTTTATGCACATCTCTCTGAAGCCAAACTGGAAGGGTGTAAGGCCAGTAAGACGTCTTTGTGACTGTAGCCTATCACACAATAGCCTTTCCTGCACCTTAGCCAGTGTGTTTAATAAACACATAGGACGGTATGTTTTAGGATCAGTAGGGTCCTTGTCCTCAGACTTTTTTATAATGACCGCCTCAGTTGTTTTCCACAAATGTGGGATTCAACCTATGCTTAAAGCATCATCAAACAATTTTGTGAGAAATGGCGTAATTTGGGTGACTGCCTGTTTTATTGTTTCTGGAAAGATGTTATCTGGGCCAGGTGCTTTACCACTCTTTAAGTTTTTTGATTGCTATCGCGACTTCTTCTTGTGAAAATGGCAAGGTAATTCTGTCACTTATGTAAGTTTCCTTCATTTTACGTCTGAGATCTAAGTAACACTGATCATCTTGTGTGTGATCGTCATCTGGCAGCAGTCTGCTTAAAATATACTCAGCCGAGCTCCGCCACCCCTCTGTCATGGCGCCATCAGATTGTTTTAATGTCGAGAGTACAGTCGGTGTCATTAGGCGTTCTGTCTGAAGTTTATACGGCTGCCCCCATATGTCTTTTTGTAATTCTGTTTTAACAAAGTTTGTCCAATGATTGTTCCTGGTTTTGTGTAATTCCTCTTTATACTTCTGTCTTGCGTTTCTATAGAGTTGAAGCCTTATTTGTCTCTCCGGCGCCGTTTTCGCGGTCTGGTAGTGTTTTCGTTTCACTCTAGATTCCCTACGCAGTCTGGTTAGTTCCGCTGACCATGGCAGCTGCTTTCCGCCCTTATCATGTACCGTGGGGATAGTTGCACGCTGCGCCTTCTGTAGGACACTTGTTAGAACGTGTGTCCTGTAGTCTACGCTGCCATTGATGGTTGACAAAGATGCTGCCGTGACCATATCCCTGAGTTTTGGCCAATTTGCCTTACTCATCAATAAACGCTGATGTTGAGCGTCCCTATTTTGTATGGACCTAGGACGGTTTATCCCAATGATAATGGGATTATGGTCACTACATGTGGCTCGATCCATAACCTCCCACGTATTAATGAGTGGTATAGACTTGGTGTTCGCTAGTGAGATGTCAATATTGATTTCACCTCCTGCATGTCCACGAAAAGTTTGCCCCCAGGGGCTCAGCATTCATTTGCTGGGTACGGGCTTGGCGACCCCGGGGTTCCTGAGCTGGAGACTGGTAGGCGCCACCAGTCCCCCGTCACCGTAAGCTCTGAGCGTACTTCAGCGACCACCGTGCGGCGCGGCGGTGGAACGTTGTGTGTCTCAGGGAATGGGGATCTTGGCTTGACCGCCCGGATCGCGAGGATGGAACAAACCTCTATAAAAAAACCCTCAATCTCAAGGTGTGCTGCGCGCTGATGAGATGCATGGCTGTTGAGGTGGAACAGTCGTTAGCGGGCAACCTCTGGGGAACCTGCCGCACCTCAGTTGTATAAGGCTTACCTAGGCACGCGGGGCTCTGTCTAGGCGGACTTCTAGTTCCCTAGCTGCTCGTGGGACCGAGATGGATCCTTCGAACTCCTCTTTTCTTCCTCCCAGCGGAAAGGGTGGGCCGCTGGAAGGTTCTAACACCCAGTCTCTTAAGAGGGCCCGTGCAGTCAGTCCCCCTGACTCCGGCGCTTCTTTAAAAAGTCCAGTCTTAGGTAACAGAATACATTCTGGTAATCCGAATGTGTTTCTCATTGTGAAACGGAAGGAGGGTAGTTTCGAGAAGGTTTCGCCCTTCTATATACAAAAGGGATTGGAGGGAATCTGTGGCTCCTTAAAATCGGTAAAGCGCTTACGTAATGGAACCTTGCTAGTGGAAACTTCCACTTCCCAGCAAGCCAATAAACTTCAGTCTGCTAAATGCCTTGGAGAGTTTGCCATAGACACTGAACTGCACAGCACCTTGAACTACAGCAAAGGTGTTGTGACATGCCGAGATCTAGCTGATATTCCCAAGGAAGAACTGCAACGTGAGTGGGCTCCAGAAGGTATCGTTGATGTCCAACACATCATGAAGAGGGTTGATGGCACTCTTGTCAAATCCGACTCCTTTATTCTGACCTTCAGTAGCACAAAACTTCCTGAACATGTTAAAGCTGGCTTCCTTCGCCTTAGTGTGAGGCCTTATTTCCCGGCCCCAATGCGCTGTTTCAAATGCCAGCGTTTTGGGCATACCACCTTAGGCTGTAAAGGCGAAGCGACTTGTGGAAACTGTGGTCTGGCTGCTCATGAAGGAGTTGGTTGCTCGCGTCCGGCAAAATGTATTAATTGCTCTGGGAACCACCCTGTTTGGAGTAGGGACTGCCGCATATTTTTAGAGGAACGCAAGGTCCAGGAAATAAAAACAACCCAGCGTATCCCCTATGGTGAGGCCAAGAAGATCTTTAAGTCGATGCAACCTCCCACATTTGCTACATCTTTTGCCTCCCTGGTTCAGAAGCCTACTCCAAAAGTCGATGCCTCAACGCAGACCGAGGTGGTGAGTGTTGGCACTAACACCTGTAGCTGTCAGTGCACTTGCAACGCACCCAGTGTTTCAGAGCCAGTAGCCCCTACTCGAATGGCAGACAAAGGTACAGTGGCGAACTTGGGCCAGCCCCTAGCTCCTCCAACAGCTGAGGCTGTTCCCAAACCCAGTGCGCCAATTCCCACTCCCACATCAGCTCCCCCAAAGTCCACCAAACCACAGAAAGCTACCGTACAGCAGCAACAGCGCGTCAAATCCCGTGGTAAACCATCGGACCATGCGGCTGTTGTTTTACGTGAGGCTTCATCTGACTCTTCCCCAGAGTTGATGGAGTACGATGTATGTGTGGGGCAATCATCTCGTCCCACGCCTGCCCCTACACCTGCTGCGGTCTCCCCGCCCCATCGGAGAGACAGGATGAAGGTGCTACCCCCAACATAGATGGCTCCCATACTCCAGTGGAACTTGCAAGGGTTCAGGACGCATGTGGAGGAACTTCGTCTACTGTCTCAGGGTAGACCACTGTGTCTCTGTCTCCAGGAGACGTATTTCCATCCATCTTACTCCCCTGAGCTCCGAGGCTACACACTCCATAAAAAGGACGACCTGCGTGGAGAGAGAGCTAGAGGAGGCGTAGGTATTTTCGTCAGGACGGACTACCACTCCTCGCCTCTCTCACTTACGACGACTCTACAGGCCGTCGCTGTGTCTGTGCACGTGCGTCATCCATTGACGGTATGTTCACTTTACTTGCCCCCACATGATGCTCTTGATGAAGCAGCCCTCACCGACCTTCTTACCCAGCTCCCCCAGCCATTCATTATTTGTGGTGATTTTAATGCCCACAATGTGCTTTGGGGCTCTGCAATTACCTGCCCCAGGGGTAGAGCAATTGAGAGGCTTCTCCTGTCATCCTGTGCCTACTTGCTCAATGGAGGACAGAGTACTCATTTCTCCACAGCGACTGGGTCGTTCTCTGCCATTGATCTCTCGCTTTGCTCTCCGGCTCTTGCCGCCAGTGCTCGCTGGGAAGTGGTCGCTGACTTGCACGGCAGTGATCATTTCCCAATCTGGATTCACCTGCCCGATGGCGTGGGCCCCGAAAGGAGA
Organism: Schistocerca cancellata; assembly: GCF_023864275.1. Taxonomy (NCBI): domain Eukaryota; kingdom Metazoa; phylum Arthropoda; class Insecta; order Orthoptera; family Acrididae; genus Schistocerca; species Schistocerca cancellata. The sequence continues at coordinate 297,976,363 of NC_064632.1, forward strand.
CCACCACGATGGGTGCTCAGTGGAGCTGACTGGACACTTTATAGCCAGTTGGCCCAATTCGACCACTGTGCGAATGTTGAGATGTGGGTGGATCATATTACCAAAACGGTCCACCACGCCGCTGCAGCATCCATTCCACAGTCCACAGGCCACCGGAAGAGGCCACCTGTGCCTTGGTGGAGTGCCGAATGCCGCTCTGCGATCAGGACCCGGCGTGCGGCTCTGCGTCGGTTCAAGTGTCGGCCGACTGCTGAGAATCTTGCAGCCTTTCTGGTGGCGAGGGCAAGATGTCGCCGCATTATTCGTGAGAGCAAGAAGAGGTCATGGCAAACGTTCCTGAACACCATTAATCGTTCCACCAAAAGTTCCATTGTGTGGGAGACCATCAGGAGAATTTCTGGCAGAGGAGGGCGGTGCCCCATAGCTGCTGTAATGAATAATGGCACTCTCCACACGGATCCGCGAGACATTGCCCAGACTATGGCAGCGTATTTCGCCACAGTTACTGCAACAACCAGTCAGGATCCAGGTTTCCAGCGCCATAGAGCCGTTGGTGAGAGATGTAGTCTGGACTTCCATTCCACCTCTCATGAAGTTTACAACTGCCCATTTTCTATGTGGGAGCTGGATTCTGCATTGTCTGGCGCTCGTGACACATCCCCTGGCCACGACAGGATCCATTACAGTATGCTATGGCACCTCACAATGCGCAACAAAGAAATCCTCCTCGCACTTTTTAATGCCATTTGGGCGTCGGGTCACTTTCCTGACGCGTGGCGTGAGGCGGTTTTAATCCCTTTTTTAAAACCCGGGAAAGACCGCTCGAGCCCAAGTAGCTACCGTAGCATTGCCCTCACTAGTTGCATAGGGAAGACCTTGGAGCGGATGGTCAACCGCCGCCTTGTCTGGATGTTAGAATCCCGGCAACTCCTTAGTCGCTTTCAGTGTGGGTTCAGGAGGTTTCGTTCCACCTTCGATAACCTTGCCCTCCTGGAGGCGGCTATCCAACAGGCTTTCCTACGCCGTCATCACCTTCTAGGTGTATTTTTCGACATCGAGAAGGCCTACGATACTACTTGGAGGCGTCTCATCCTGGACCAGCTTCACGAATGGGGTTTTCGTGGTTGTCTTCCTCTTTTTCTTCAGTCTTTCCTCTCGCCACGCTATTTTAGATACCGAATTGGTGACTTCCTGTCTGATCGCTTTGAGCAGGAGAATGGTGTCCCTCAGGGTAGCGTTTTAAGTGTGACTCTGTTTGCCATCGCTATTAATAGCATTACGTCCATAGTGAAAAGTCCTGTCCAGTGTTCTTTGTTTGTGGATGATTTCTCTTTGTTCTGCTCTTCTTCAAGCCTTGCAACGACAACCCGTCAGTTGCAACTTACGATTAGGCGTTTGGATGATTGGGCGAAGAAGAGTGGTTTTCAGTTTTCCACCGAGAAGTCTGTATGTGTTCTGTTTAACCGTTCTCGTTCGCTTTTAACCTTTCCTGAGTTGCGCTTGAGGGATACTATTCTTACTTTTAAAGACACGGTGAGATTTCTGGGGCTCATTTTTGACTCGAGGCTCACGTGGTTACCTCATCTTAAAGACCTGAAACGGCGGTCGCTTCAGGCTTTAAGTATTTTAAAATGTCTTAGCCACAGTACATGGGGAGCTGACAGGACTTGTCTGCTCCAGTTTTACAGGGCGTTTGTGCGGTCTCGGCTCGATTATGGGTGCACGGTGTATGGGTCTGCGAGGCCTTCTTACTTAAAAATGTTGGACGTTGTGCACCATGAAGGGCTTCGGTTGGCCACTGGGGCATTCCGAACTAGCCCCATCCCCAGCCTCTGTGCAGAGGCTGGTGAACCGCCACTTCATATGCGGCGACGGCTACTTACAGTGCGCCAGGCGTATAAAACTTTGTCCACACCCTACACCCCTGCATACCATACCGTTGCTCAGCCTCCTCTGGCACGATTGTTTCATAACCGGCAACGTGCGACGCAGCCCTATGGGATTCGCGCACAGGATTGCCTCAGTGCGATGTCTATGGCTGGTCTTCGTGTTTTACGTCGCGGTTGGAGCAGATCTCCACCTTGGCTCCTCCGGAGACCCAAACTTATTTTAGATTTGACTACTTTTAAGAAAGATGGCACACCAGATTCTACATTCCAATCTCTGTTTTTTAACATTTTAGATGTGCATCACGGTTTCACTGTCGTTTATACTGATGGCTCCAAACAGGAGACTTTCCTTGGCTGTTCTGTGGTGTTCCCTGCTCATGTTACCCGGATTCGCCTCCCTGCTGAATATACCGTTTTCGCAGCGGAGCTCCACGCGATCCTGACGGCACTGGAGCAGATGAATCGAGTTCGGGGCGATCGATTTCTTCTTTGCTCCGATTCTCTTAGTGCCTTACAATCACTGCAGAACCTGTACCCGACTGAAGAGATGGTCCAGCTGATACATGACAAACTGTACTCGCTCCAACGGCGGGGTAAAGAAGTATCCTTCTGCTGGGTGCCTGGTCATGTCGGCATATGGGGCAACGAACAGGCTGATCGGGCTGCCAAGGAGGCCTGCAGAGAGCAGGATGTGGTCCAGTGTCCTATCCCCTTGCAGTCAGTCATCGCTGCACTCCACAGGAAGTGCATGGAGTTGTGGGAGGCTGAATGGCTGGCGGTGACGGCCAGTAAACTGCGGTTAGTAAAGTCAACCACTCGGCCGTGGCGTTCCTCCTGCCGGCTGCTCAGGCGGGAAGAGGTGGCGCTCACACGTCTTCGGATCGGGCACTGTCCTCTGACACATAGCTATTTATTGCAGCGGGAGGATCCTCCGTTTTGTGATGCTTGTGGTGTGCACATCACTGTCCGGCACATTTTGACAGACTGCGTTTTATACCGTGATGCAAGGGCAGAAGCACAAGTTGATGGGGATCTGCCCTGTGTTTTAGCTAATGATGAGACGTGTGTGTCTAGGGTTTTTAAGTTTTGTGATGTGTCTGGACTCTGGCCTAAGCTTTTAGGCTGGCGGTTTTAGTGTATTGCAGAGTGGCTGACTCCTCCCTTTTTTCCTTGCGGTCAGCCAGCCACTTCCATCTGCTCCATTGTTTTAGCTCCCTCTACCTTTTTCTTCCTGTGTTGTCCATGTTTTACTGCTGACGCCCTGCTTCATCCCACGCTTCGGTGTGGGTGAGCACTTACTTTGCAATGATTGTTCCCCGTGTTTTATGTTCCGTTTTATGTTGCGTTAGATGTATATGTTCTGAGTTTTTTCTTGACACCCGTCTCACTATGATACTGAACGGGCGCTGAAGACCTTGCTGTCGTGCGCCCACAAAACCCTTCTACTACTACTACTACCACACGAAAAGTTGGTGGTTGTCCTGCTTTATTTAAGAAGAATAGGTTGCATTCATTAATCACATCTATCACTGTTTGTCCCCTCTCGTCCGTTCTGCTCGAATGCCATAACGTCGACTTTGCATTTATATCTGTCACAATTAAAAGTTTTTTGTCTTCCGAGAATTGAGATATGCCCCTTATTTTATCAACAAAAGGTTGGATATCGTAGGAAAATTGAGCGTAAATTGACGTTATTATCCATATATCTTGTCCTACGGCTATTTCGGCGGTGGCGACATGCTCAGAACATAGCTGAGCGATCTTTGTGACTGCAATATTTTTATTTACTACTATTATGGCCGATTTCGCGCCAGACATGCCAGCAACTGTTATGTAGTTAGAGGGTAGCTCTAGGATCTAGCCGCCACGCAGGAGAGGTTCCTGAACACAGAGGACGTCTGCTTTTACTTTACCCAAGAACCTGCCTAGTTCCATACTAACTGTGGAACTCCTCATACAGTTCAGTTGGATCACCTTCAAGGCGGATTTTCCAGAAAAGGAAAACTCTCTGACACAGGCTGTTTAGGGTCGAAGGAGACTCGTCCATGTATTCTAGCCAGATCCATGGAGATTATATACAGGTAATGGGAAACTCGTCTGTGGACACATACAGGTCTGCTAGTGTGAAATTTGTTGTTTAATACGATGCACAACATTGAGTCTGAGCTTCGCCTAACTCTAGTTGTTCGCTGTAGAAACCCTAACCCGTTACTTAATCTTTTATGTTTGAGCCAACTTCTATTGTACGACTCTGCATCAATAGGTTCATAAATTCTGACATGTGTTTTCCGGGGAGTTATTTTGGTGTGGTTACTGTAGCTTCTTTCTTGGTTATTGTACATTGTTAACGGTTTCATATTCTGTGCGCTTAATCTGCCTTTCATATAGCTGCCTATAGGTCGGACACTCACGGCCCCCCGCTTTATTACATACCCTGTTTCTATACATACATGGTATACATCCCACTGTAGTCTCCTCTTGGCACTCAAATTGTTTATGGCCTGTTTTCGCACATTTACCACATACTGTAGGTTTTTCACAGTACTTCGGCGAGTGCCCAAGACCCAGCATTTGGAGCATTTTTGAACAGCTACGTAATCTTCAATGTGAAGTGACTCAAACTGTATGTAGACTCTTTCTTTTTGTAAGAGAAGTAGTCTAACCCTTGGTGTTACTTCAAGAATATTATTGACAGTTCGTCTTCCCCTTACACCCTTTTTAAATTTAATTTTAACCTCATTTTGGAACTTTTGTTTATATGCTCACTGAGATTTATTTCATACAACTCCTCTAGGAACTCTTCATCTGTAAGGGATGTTCCTACTTCGTAAACTGCAAGGAGAGGTCTGAATTTCCTAGGTTCCTCACATCTAATGTTTTGTAGGTGTGCCCTTTTTTCTATTAGCTTTTGTTTGTCCTGTTGTGTTTCGGTTTCTATTATTACTGTATTTGCTGTGGATCGTATTGCCTTAATTTTGAGCTTGTCTTGCTTGGGGTTTACACTCTGGGTGATTGCCTCACGTATGGCCCTGGCATCCTGATTTGTTTCAGATTTAAAGAAGAGAGTACTCGACTGTTTGAATTTTGCCTGCTGTATATGCTCCTGTACCCTGTTTAATGGGCTTGTGCTTGTGGCAGCTACAGCCGCAAAGGACAATGGGAAGGATTTACTTAAATTTTTAAGTTTCTGATTTTCTAGCTTGAGCTCCATAATTTCCGCTTCTAGTTTTTGTATTCGCTCTAATGAATCGGGAGGTGCAGCCGCCGCGAGTTCTTTACGAAGTTCTGCGTTTTCCGATCGGAGCTCCTCATTTTGACCATGCAGCTTGACTTTCCCTAGCGCTAACGCCCAGATCTTATCCCTTACTTGCGATGTGACTGTGGATGACACTTTTTTCTGCTTTAGATCTTGTTGAAAGTCAGCTAGAATCTCGTCAACCGCCTGCATCATCCGCGATTCCATTTCAGATCTTTGCGGAATTGATTCAGTTGGATATGTCCGCCTTATGGCGCCTGTGTTTCTGGCCACAGGCGTTCCATCACTACTTCGCCTGCTGTTAGACGCAATGGTGATATTTGTACCAGGTGTACAATCACCACGAGCCTTAGCGGAAGCCAGCTCTGCCCAACTGGTTCTCTCCAGTGTCAGAGTATTTCAGACAGCAAGGAGTTTAAAAATTATGAGAATACTTCCCAAAGTGCTAAGCAAGATATGACAGAAATAGCATACTGTACAGGTTATACAATTAATAGTTATAAATTAGCTTATTAGTAGTCTTACAGCTATCCAAAAGAAAAGTGTATTGGTCCACCACGTGGCTCTCGTAATATGCCTTATTTACGTTGGTTAGGGAAGGCAATGGTACTCACACTGTGCTAACTACAGCGCAGCACGACAACCAATCGTGTAACTGCGTGCACTAGCAACAGGCTATTACGTGATAAATAACTAACAGCGGCCGTCATGTACAATCTGACCACTTCATAGAAAAATGTTTATCATTAAAAAAACTGAGTTTTATTTACCATAAATGCACAAGTTGACCAAAGAAAGAATTTAATTGCTGCTGTTCTCAGATAAACAAAAGATCTTGGACCATTAAGAGAAGTTTATCAATTACATGTTGTCCATTTCGAAATCTCAAATCTTCATAGGAATGAAAACAACAGTTACTATGAAAACAAACCGTATTATTTTCTTATTTCTGTTTACTTTGAGTATTGATGGTTTATAGTTAGATTTCCTTCTTCCTGGTTCTGAAGATTTTCTTATTTCACAGGAATAGCTTGGAGTGTTATGATTATTCTATATCTGTACTGAACACTCAAGTAGAAATTGATATCACTTCCATTGGTAATACTTAAAGGTTGTCCAAAAGGGCCTGTTTCCAGTGCACAAAGTGTTAGCTCGGTTCCCATTAAACTATCACTCAGGATATAGGTACCACATTTATGTTAGAACAACAGTGCTAAACCACTTCTAAAGTTTCACTCGCAGATCGTTAGTGTTACTTAATAAGTTTCACTTACTTTTGTGGAGGACCTTTTGCAACATTTAATCGCTCCTTGCTACAGTTGCGAAGATGCACATCCCTCACATCTGGAGGCACATTTTTCACACACGGAGAGTCGCACCAGGTGTTCGAAAGGATTCAGCTGCCTGTTGAGATGACGTTGAACGACGGA
>NC_064632.1:297987937-298037937 GCF_023864275.1 Schistocerca cancellata
TGTTTGTTGTTTCTTATCTTATTTCCTTTTTGCTTCCCAAGTGTTTCCCCATTATTTCCCTAATTTTGCCAACGTTACCCTTTTTTAACGAATAATAAGCTGCTTTCTGTCTTACTAATAGGTCTAATGGGCAGAGGCCCATTATCACTAGTAACCCATCTGTCGGTGTTGTGCCAAATGCCCCTATTGATCGTAGTAGTATATTTCTTTGTATTCTCCTCACAGCCATGGAAGGCTTCAGAAGGCGCAACCTGTGGGCCCATAATCTTGACCCATATCCCATCATCGACACTAGCAAACTGCCATGGTATAGTTTGATAACATTTGGTGGTAAATGAAATCTTTGTTGTCCTATTCTTATTAATTTGTGCGTAATCGATAGTGTTTTTCCTCCTATTTGTTCGATGTGGGTCCTGAAGTTCCATCCTTGATCCAGGTAGACACCCAGGTATTTACTTATGTTTTTCCTTACTACAATTGAGTTGTCGATCCTGATTGACGGATCTCTTACCATTTTCCCTTTCAGGAGCATATAGTTTGATTTTTGTGGCGCAATTGTCATCTTAGAATTTCGACACCAGGCACTTAGAATTTCCATTATGTCTCTGCTTCGTCCTTCTAGTTGTTGTCGGCTGTTTCCATGTGTTAAATTAGCAGGTCGTCCGCGTATGCAACGGCCCCCAATACTGATGCTTCCTGCTGCAGGGAATGCAGCAACGGCTCCATAATTATATTCCAAAATACGGGGCCGTAGACTGATCCCTGTGGACATCCTTTGGTGATGTTCTTGGTCACAACCGCATTCGGAGACGTCATCTGTACCACCCGGTCTCTACAGTAGCTCTTGAAGCAATTGTATAGTGCTGCCGGACACTGCATATCCTGCAAGCAGGTAAACAGCGCCGGCCACCACAAATTGTCAAACGCCCCTGAGATGTCCACCATTACTACTAGAACACATGTACAGGTCGACGAGCTGACAAGTTCGGCCGCCGTGTTGATGGCGTCCTCCGTCGATTTTCCACGGCGGAATCCGAACTGCCACTCGTGCATTCCTGCCATTTCCCGATGACTGGTCAGTCTCGCACAGAGCAATTTTTCTAGGGCTTTGCCCAGGGTATCTAGCAGACATATTGGCCTGTATGCTTTACACTCCATTGGATCCTTATCTGGTTTCCTAAGTATTATTACCTCCGCTTTTTTCCATCTAAGTGGAAAAGTGCCTCCTTCTAGACATTTATTGTAAAGGTTTGCCAATATCGGGGCTATTTTCCCTTTTATTGCCTGAAGAACCTCGACCGTAACCCTGTCGGGTCTGGGAGATTTCCCTCTTTTTAGATTTGATATTACTTCTGCCACCTCCTGCGGTAAGAACGGGTAGACCATTGTGTTGTTGTTATATTCTCTTTGTGCTCTCTCTCTCTTATAGCCGCCTGCTCTGGTGTGTCCTCTGTGGGGTCATCATCCGGTAGCAGGGCTTGGAGGAGCACCATTATTGTCTCTTATCTGGTTGTGGTCGTTCTATTCACATTTGGTATTCTTATAGATGATAGGACTGTTGGAGCTCTTATTTGTTCCCTTACTAGCTTATATGGCTTTCCCCATGGATCCATTGCCAGGTTATTTCTTACGAAATTTTTCCAGCTTCGTTTCCTTACTTCTATGAATTCCCTTCTGTATCTCTCCCTGTATTGCCTGTATATATTCAGTCTGTATTCTCTGTCTTGTAGGTTGAATGTGCGCTGATACCTGCGACTTGCTCTGCGCGTAGCCTGACGCAGGTCACTTAGTTCTGGAGTCCATGGTGCCGGGTGCACGCTTTGGACTCTGCTTCTCCTTGGTACGACTGCGTCAGTTACTTCCTTTATGCTATGAACTATCTGCTCCGATATCTCGTCAATCTCGAGATCCTCATCCAGCTCCGGCGGGCTATACTCCCGAGAGAGTCTTTCCCAGTCTACCTTTTTGTAGTCATATTCTGAAAGCCATTCCTGCGGCGCTACCCTCTGTTCTGCTTTTAGTATATATTTGATTACATTATTCCCAATTATCTATTTTGTTGTTTACCCTATTATTCGCCAATGTTACATCTATGTTTGTTCTTGCCCCTGCTCTATTGAGTATGTAGGTATCTCACTAGGTGTGTTTATTACATCTAGATTTAGTTCACTTATTACATCTTGTTCTCCGCTATGCCACAGGAATGACTTTGCATTTGAGTCCATTGCTATTACTACTTGATTGCCCTGTAATGTTCTACATATTACCTTTAATTGATCTAAATACATAGTTATCGATTCTCTATATTGACAATATATTGATACAAGATACCATTTAGTATTTGTGGCTTGTACTTCAATTGTTACAATGTGCTCGTTTGTGAATTGATTTAACACTATTGTTTTTATATTATTATTTAGAATTACTATTGCCGACATCGGTCTGTCTCCTTTCATAATTACTTGAGCTGTGGCTGTCATTCCTGGGATTTTACCCTCCCAGGAGTACGGTTATTGCATGCATAATATATCAGCTTTGTGTTCTTCCACCAGTTTGCGTAACTCATAGTTTATTTGTGCACTTCTCATCGCATTTACTTGGAGAACTCTGAGGTCCAGTATGGATGGTATGTATGGAAATGGTCTTCTGGCCATACCTTATTGGGGTCGAATCCTATTCGGCCGTATGTTGTCACCATTTGCGTGTATATATTTTCCAGATTAAATTTTAAGCCTCTTCTTTCATATACTTGTTTTACTATTTTTAGTAGTTGTTCATGTTCCGTGGGGATTCCCGCCGCGGCTAGCTCAATGCAGTCGACATCCGCCAGAGCTGGATAAGTAATTCTCGAGCCATTTGTGTGCCCCACTCTCACTAGCTGTCTTAACGCAGTGGTTAGCAAACCGGGTTCTTCTAACCTTACCATTTGCAGTGCGTTTTCACATACTTTGTATGTGTCCTTTGGGTCCATTGCCCGATATGTGATGCTCATGCTTGACTGACTGCTTTTATCTTGTATCTGATTTTTGTGGTCTCTTTTGGGCGAACTCGGTCGTCCGTCTGTGCCCTCCATCGCCATTTTCTTTTCATAGTAAACGGACGACCGAGGTCGTCCGCATTTCTTTCCTGTATTGTTCTTTTCTATGTCTTTGTTTTGTCTCTGTGTTGGTGTGGCGTGTTGTGTCAGGGGCGCCTCTGGTCGCCCATCTCTGCCCTCCATCGGCATTTTCTTGTCATGAAAAATGGGCGACCGAGGTCGCCCTTCTGTTTGTACTTGTGCTTTTTTCGTGTTTACTGTTTGTAATTGTGCATCTTTCATGGTGTTTTGTTTCTTATCTTGTGTCAATGTTTCCCGTTGTGTCTTGGGCATCTCTGGCTGTCCATCTCTGCTCTCCATCTGCATTTTCTTGTCATGAAAAATGGGCGACCGAGGTCGCCCTTGTGTTTGTACATGTACTTCTCTCGTGTTTACTGTTTTTACTTGTGCGTCTTTCATGTTTTGTTTTTCTTTTCCTATCCTCTGTATTGTTTCCTGTTTGTATATTTTTACGTGTGTTGTTCTTTTAATGGGAGTTTTAGCAATACAGTTTTGTGCTGTGCATATTGTGTGTTGTTATCTTGTGTATATTTTGTCGTTCCCTTGTTTTCAGGCTGTTTGTCTGTGGTCCCTTTTGCTTCTTGTTCCCTTGCCCCTACTGCTTCCCTGATTTTTATACCCCTTAGTGTATCTCTTAGTTGCTTACTTGGTGATTTGTTTCTTTCTTTTTACTTCTTGGGGATTACTCTCCATAGTCTGTTCTTTGTATTAGTCTTCCTAATAAAAGCTGATATGTGGGGCATTATTTTGAATTTGTTGCTCTTCATTTTCTTTTTCCTCTTCGATTGCATGGTATGCACGTCTCTGGTCTATTCTTATCTGGGCACTCTTTCTTGTTGTGATTGTCAGTTCCACAGTGACCACAAGTTGGGTCACCCCAGGTGCAGTACTTCGGTATGTGACCCAGATCCATGCATCTGTGACACCTGGGTACCACACAATAGTCCTTGACCGCCACTGAGCTGTATTCCACATATATTCTTCCACTTTGTATAAGTTCTTTTCTTAAGGTTGGAGAAACCTCAACTACTTGATGCCCTGTATCTCTATCCTTTTTCCCCATCCTGAATTTTGGCCTGAACTCATTTTTTGAATTCTTGTAGGCTCATGTTTTCTTCGAAGTTCTGCATGTAAATGCACTCTGTTAGTTCTTCTGGTGTCAGTCTATTCGAAACATCAAATATGGTCATTAATGGCCATCTTTTCTTAGATCTCTCGCATATTACAGATCTCTGTAGATCCTTATGCCCCATTATCGTGTTCCTGTCCTGTTGGGTGGGGGTTTCCACTATTACTGCATTTTTGGCAACTACTACTTTATTATTTTTACTTTTGCTTTGGTTGGGTTTATCACTTTCGTAAATATTTCTTTCACTTCTTTCACACTCTGCCCTTCTTTTGGTTTCAGAAATAATGCCACTCCTTGTTTCGCCGTCATTTTTTCTATGCTCTCTTTCATGTTTGTTTGTGGTTTTTGTGGTCATCCTGCCAACACTGTGGCGTATGTCTTTGTTTTTTTCAGCCATTATTTGTTTGTTTTGTCTTTCCAGCTCTTTAATTCTACCTTCTAGCTGGCTTTGGGCAATTGCCCACAAAGCCAACTTGTCCTTTATCTCGTTTATTCTATCATTACTCATCTTTCCTTTGTCAGTCACCAGTAGCGCACTTATCTCTTGTAGCCTTTCGGCTGCGCACTTTATTTCAGTATCATCGTTCGCATCGCATCGCTCGGAAATCTCTCTCTCTGTATTTGCCGCCATGATTCCTGAGAGAGACCAGAAAAATTGCGAGCCCGTCTCTTTCCCCGGACCGGCTCTTCTGGCATGGGGGGAGGCTAAATGCAGCTCGCTCACCAGTCCCGCCCCTGGACAAAGAGCTTTGTGAGCTGCCGGGTTTAGCGCGCCGTTTCCAGCGCACTAGTCCCCTTCCACGAATGAACCACTGGAGGTTTCTCCCGTCCCTCCCTGGCAAATGCCCAGCGCATTCCGGAGAGGCGGATTCACCTCTCGGCCTTCGCCCCCTACTAGGCCGAGTTTCCACCCTGAGGCCTTGGACCCAGCCCTACCCAGGAGCTGGGTCGGTCCCCCAGACTTTCGGGGGTCTGGCCCCATCTAACCTAGCCAGGGACGTGTTACCACGCCCTGTTTTGGCGGAGCATGTCCGAAGTCCTCGACATGGCACTGAGCCTTTGCCGGATCAGGCCACGATCCCTCCCCAGCGAGTACAGCTGTGGGAAGAACAGGACAGGTGTTGTGTCCTTGTTGACGCAGCTCCCCCTGCGCCATGCACCCTTTGCTTTCGCTTTGCGTTGGGGGACTTTTAACGTCGTCCATGACGTGAGGAACTGCGGTGGAAGGACCGCAGTGTTCCGGGATCGTCGTGAGACTTACCCTCATACCCTCGCCCAGCCACCGCGCTCAACTCAGGAGAGACAGTTGTTACGTCTCCCGTAACGCAGCTTCCCCTGCGCCATGCACCCTTTGCTTTCGCTTGGGTTGGGGGCATTTAACGTCCTGCCAGGACTGGCGTTTTACGTCCTGCCTTGACACAACGACAACCCACACCCATCGACGCAGCCCGGAAGGTAGATAGGGACAGCGGGAATCTCGTTAATCCATTCATGCACGTCACTAATTAGATGACGAGGCATTCGGCTATTTAAGCCGTCTTTATTCACGTCTTTGTGAACATACAAACAGAGATAAATACCCACGAAGTGGGTTTACAAATGGCAAATACAGTACAAACATTAGACGGACAGGAAGAGACGTGAACACAGAAGGTTTTGTGCCTGTTGACAGACGCCAGGCAGCAGCGTAGACGACATATAATAGGGCCATCACCCAACACCAGTCCGCGGCATCGTGCGCCTAATGGCAGTCATAGTGTCGAACCGCCTTGCCGCCATCACAGTCCCGATGAGTACCCGTGTCGACATCGTCGCGAAGTGGTGGTCCTTAAACCCAAGCTGACGCAGATCCTGTGCAGATGTGGGTGACCACACCCCTCTCCATGAGATGGTAGCTGAAGAGGTGGTGATGTTCTTGGCTACTGGGGTCTGTCTCCTAATCGCCTGGTGGACGGCTTCCCTATTGTAAACCGCGACTTTCTGCTGGTGACACTCTTCGATGTCAAGATTGACACCAACCACCTGGGCATCGATGATATAGGCTGCATCGCCACGAACTGCCACGATGTCCGGCTTCCTCAGTCCCTCAGATGTCCTGAGGTGGGGCTCCAGGTGGACGTCGAAGCCCCTGCGACGAAGTCCCTGCGCAACGTAAGACGCTAGGGCGTTGTGTCGCTTCACTCGGGCGTCGTAACTTCGGAAGCAGTGCTGGACAACGTGATTTGCAGTTTCCTTAGCGATGCAGCCAGCCCGGCAGTTAGTGTCACCAGCACGACCTCGCTGCAACCGTGCCCGGGTTGGAAGGGCATTGATCCTCGTATGGATGCAGGAGATGAAGTCGCGGCCTGTGATCGCTAGTCGAGGATTGTCGACCCAGCGATGCTGCCCTGGTGTTTGGGCAGACTTCTTAAGGGCAGCGCCGTCCACCGACAGATGCAGCCGTTCAGCCCACATCCGGCCCATTTGGTTGGTAGTCTGTATAACCGTATTGTTACCCCGTAGTTGCTGCTCAATCCTCCCAATCTCACGCCCCATAACGTCGTCTGCTGTCCCGTCGGATAGGACACCCAATGCCCGCATCTTTGCGAGCCGGTTCCGCCGCAGAAGAGGCCATAGCCAGCGCGCTGATGGCACTCCCAGCCCCCCAGATGACACAGGGGCATGGAAGTAACCAACAGGGACGTCCGCTGGCAGGCACAACCAAGATCTAATTGCTGCGCGGATGGTGGTGTCCATTGCTGACAGGGCTCCAAGGCGGGTCCTCGAAAGGGCCAAGCCATGGTGTATTCCTGGCAAGACGACGGTTCTGAGGGCATGCAAACGCTGTTGTGGCTTTAATGGTGCCTTGGACAGGACGGTCAGCTGTCGCTCGACCTCCCGCCTTGGATGAAAGAGGCTGCGTCCGCTCGTGGAGAACTCCAGGCCAAGATACCGGAAAGTGCTCTCGATCCCCAGGGCTGGGAGGATGGTATACCCAGTCCTGAAGGTCGTGGTGTCATCGACCTTAATCTTCTTCTCACGGCCAGATGCCGTGAGGGCGAGAGTGAAGCACTTTCCGGGATTGACTTGGAGACCAAGGTCCCCAAGGGCAGATGTTGCTGCATCAATGAGGTCCTGGAGCCCTCCTGGAGTCTCGACAAACAGCAGGAGGTCGTCAGCGAAAGCAGCAGCGTTGAGACGCCGTCCCATCACATTGGCACCAATGTAATCTGGGAGGCGAGCAAGCATGAGGTCTAAGGAAAGATTGAAAAGGATAGGAGAGAGTGAATCACCCTGCATAACACCCCTTGAAGGCCGCACTGGACCCAGCGACATCCCAGGACCAGAGATCATCGTCACCCCATCCTCATAGCATCCCAGGACGTATCCAATGAACTCGTCAGGCAGACCATGTGCCCTCAGGGCGGGCCTCAGGGCACCATGGTCTAGAGTCGAAAGTCTTGGACACATCCAGGGACGCGACATAGAGGGAGCGACAGTTCGCCCTGGCCTGAGTCATCGCCAAGTCCAACAAGAACTTATTGTGCAGCATCCCGTCCTGAGGAAGGAAAGCCCGCTGACGCCCATCCAGCACACAGGTCCGCATCAGGCGGCCCGCCAGGATTTTATGGAAGACCCTAGCGAGGACTGAGCAAACCGTGATCGGACAGAAGTCAGCGGGGTATGCTGGGGCGGCCTTCTTGGGCAACAGGGATGTACGGGCTAGGAGAAGACGGGATGGGAGGCGACGGGTCAAGAGGAAGAGGTTAAGGATTTTAAGGAGGACCTCACGGGGTATACAGCGAATCTGGGCCGGTGTCAGTCGGTCTGGGCCTGCAGCGGAGCGACGAGGGGGAGTGCTGAAACAACTTCCTCCATCGTAATAGGGGCCCACAGGTGTTCGAAGGGAACCTCGATGGAGGAAGGCAACAGCCAACCCTCCAGACGGTCCACCCGGCCAGATGGTCGCCAGGTGAAAAGATCCTTCCAAAACTCCACCAACCCAGGAATAGGGGGTGGTGGGTGAAGGAGCGTTCCACCTAGAAGGCCGCTGATGCAGCGAGCAGCGCTCTTTGAGAAGGCTCACTGACAGAGGGCGTACTCCCTCCTCCGCAGGGCCCGTTTCGTCCCTCGTGGCTCCGACATCCAGCGGGTGGCAAAAGGATTGTGCGATGGCTCCCTGCTGCCAATGGCATCAAGGACAGCCGATAGCATGCCCATGATGACTAAGGCCGATGTAGTTGGCCCAAGCGCCAGGATGTCATCGACTGCACTGTACTTAGGCCCAGACGACGGGAGGGCTGCCAGAGCCGACCAGACAGCCTGGTCGACCGTATCGACAGCTGCAGATGGGGAGGGGGGTGCTGCACAGGAACCGGCAGGCTCCACATCTGCAACTGATGGAGGTGGCCCCACCCCAACAGCAGAGAGGGCAGCAACAAACTCGGCGACCTGGTTCCAATAGGCTGTCCCACAATGCTGTCCTTTTATGGACTCAAGAGAACGATTCGGGAAAACCTTTGCTAGCTCTTGGTTTAGGAACCGGGTGCCCTTGAGCGTAAGTGCTGCCTCAGAGTGGGCCAGGCGTAGCAGCTCTTCACTTGACCACTTGGCCTTCACCCTCTCGGTGGTCACCTCTGCATTGGCTGTGGCAGGATGGGCACGGCGACAACGTACACCAAGACCCGTCTTAGTGGTGAAGGTCCGGTGGCACTCAGGACATGTGACGGCAGACATTGTAGCTCGACCCGAACTGGCGGCGTCGGATGCTGACCCAACAACTGGCGCGGCGCCTCCTGTGGGAGTACCGCTACCTGATATCTTCTTTGTGTTGGGGCCAGCTGAAACAGGGGCAGGGGGGCGGCAACCCCCAAGCTCCAAAAGATTCACCCCGCTCTGTCAGTCGAGGAACTTTGAAAGAGCTATATTCATGCATAACCTTCCTAAGAACCTCTTACGACCCCTGCCACGAAAAGGCCAGAGCTAGGATTTCCCACGAAGAGGCTAAGCCAACCATCATCCACTCGGCATCGCTGAGATGCTGAGGAGTGGATAGAGAGGATCCGTATGTGACGCATCATGTGAGCATTAAGACAGTTTACCCGCGCTTGCTTGAATTTCTTCACGTTGACATTCAGAGCACTGGGCAGAGATCACATTGCGTCAACACCCGCTAGGGCCATCGCAATGCTTTGTTTTAATTAGACAGTCGGACTCCCCCAGTCTGTGCCAGTTCTGAGTTGATCGTTGAATGGCAGCCGAAGAGAATCCGCGCCCCCGCGCGCCCCGGAGGAGCACGCTAAGGCGGATGCGGCCTCGCAGCAAGGAAGATCCGTGGGAGGCCAAGGCACGGGACCGAGCTCGGATCTTGCACGCAGGTTGAAGCACCGGGGCACGAACGCCGCACAGGCGCGCGCATCCAGCACCGCCGGCCAGCACGAGGCCGACCAACGGCGAGAGCAGACCACGGCCGCGCTAAACGCCCGCACTTACCGGCACCCCTACGGCACTCACCTCGCCCAGTCCCGGCACGTTAGCGCTGACCCACTTCCCGACCAAGCCCGACATGCCCCGATCCTCAGAGCCAATCCTTATCCCGAAGTTACGGATCCAATTTGCCGACTTGCCTTACCTACATTATTCTATCGACTAGAGGCTCTTCACCTTGGAGACATGCAGCGGATATGGGTACGAACTGGCGCAACACCTCCACGTGGCCCTCTCCCGGATTTTCAAGGTCCGAGGGGATGATCGGAACACCGCCGCAACTGCGGTGCTCTTCGGGTTCCAAACCCTATCTCCCTGCTAGAGGATTCCAGGGAACTCGAACGCTCATGCAGAAAAGAAAACTCTTCCCCGATCTCCCGACAGCGTCTCCAGGTCCTTTTGGGTTACCATGACGAGCATCTCTAAAAGAGGGGCCCAACTTGTATTGGTTCCACTGCCAGGTTCCGGAATAGGAACCGGATTCCCTTTCGCCCAATGGGGGCCAGCACAAAGTGCATCATGCTATGACGGCCCCCATCAACATCGGATTTCTCCTAGGGCTTAGGATCGACTGACTCGTGTGCAACGGCTGTTCACACGAAACCCTTCTCCGCGTCAGCCCTCCAGGGCCTCGCTGGAGTATTTGCTACTACCACCAAGATCGGCACCGACGGCGGCTCCAGGCAGGCTCACGCCCAGACCCTTCTGCGCCCACCGCCACGACCCTCCTACTCGTCAGGGCTTCGCGGCCGGCCGCAAGGACCAGCCATTACTGCCAAAATGACGGCAGAGTATACGCACGACGCTTCAGCGCCATCCATTTTCAGGGCTAGTGTCTTCGGCAGGTGAGTTGTTACACACTCCTTAGCGGATTCCGACTTCCATGGCCACCGTCCTGCTGTCTTAAGCAACCAACGCCTTTCATGGTTTCCCATGAGCAACGATTCGGGCGCCTTAACTCGGCGTTTGGTTCATCCCACAGTGCCAGTTCCGCTTACCAAACGTGGCCCACTTGGCACTCTGATCCGAGTCGTTTGCTCGCGGCTTCAGCATATCAAGCAAGCCGCAGATCTCACCCATTTAAAGATTGAGAATAGGTTGAGGTCGTTTCGGCCCCAAGGCCTCTAATCATTCGCTTTACCGGATGAGTCTCGTACGAGCACTAGCTATCCTGAGGGAAACTTAGGAGGGAACCAGCTACTAGATGGTTCGATTAGTCTTTCGCCCCTATACCCAGCTCCGACCATCCATTTGCACGTCAGAATCGCTACAGAACTCCATCAGAGTTCCCCCTGACTTACTCCTGGCCAGGCATAGTTCACAATCTTTCGGGTCCCAACGGTTACGCTCTAGGTGCGCCTCACCTCGGATTGAGGACGAGACGTCCCGGGAGTGCGGAGGCCGCCGCCCCGCGAGGGGCGGGGAAGCCCCATCCTCCCTCGGCCCGCGCAAGGCGAGACCTTCACTTTCATTACGCCTTTAGGTTTCGTACAGCCCAATGACTCGCGAACATGTTAGACTCCTTGGTCCGTGTTTCAAGACGGGTCGTGAAATTGTCCAAAGCTGACGGGAGCGAATAGTCCGCCCGAGAGCATCCCGAGCCAACAGCGGCGCGGGTCCGGGGCCGGGCGAGGTAGGTCCGTCATCCGGGAAGAACCGCGCGCGCTTGCCGGGAGCCCGAGCGCCCAAAGGGGCGAATCGACTCCTCCAGATTTACCGCCGAGCAGCCAGCCAGGACACCGGGGCTCTGCCCAACAGACGCGAAGCGAGGCACACAGAAGGGCAGGTTGCGCACTCGGGCCGTAGGCCGGCACCCAGCAGGTCGCGACGTCCTACTAGGGGAGTAGTGCGGCCCACCGCACACCGGAATGGCCCCACCCCGCGGCGAGTGGAAAGGCAACCGGACACGACCCCGCCGCGGATTGCTCCGCGCGGGCGGCCGGCCCCATCTGCCGAGGCCGTGAGCCAGTGACCGGATGGGCGTGAATCTCACCCGTTCGACCTTTCGGACTTCTCACGTATACCCCAGAACGGTTCCAAGTATTTTTGAACTCTCTCTTCAAAGTTCTTTTCAACTTTTCCTCACGGTACTTGTTCGCTATTGGTATGGTGGTCATATTTAGTCTCAGATAGTGTTTACCACCCACTTGCAGCTGCACTCTCAAGCAACCCGACTCGAAGGAGAGGTCCCGCCGACGCTCGCACCAGCCGCTACGGGCCTGGCACCCTCTACAGGCCATGGCCTCATTGAAGTTGGACTTGGGCTCGGCGCGATGCGTCGCGGTAGTGGACCCTCCCAAACACCACATGCCACGACAGGCGGCAGCCTGCGGGGTTCGGTGCTGGACTCTTCCCTGTTCGCTCGCCGCTACTGGGGGAATCCTTGTTAGTTTCTTTTCCTCCGCTTAGTAATATGCTTAAATTTAGCGGGTAGTCTCTCCTGCTCTGAGGTCGTTGTACGAGGTGTCACACGCCACACCGCCTGCCGGCTGTGCACGCTACCGAGAAAGTACCGGTATGCGAACCGCCAGGCGACGGGCGCGCATCGCACGTTTGAGGAGACTCGACTGTCCCACAGGCGGCCACGACACTCCCAGGTCTCCGAAGTGGGACAAACGCCGCACGCTTCAGTATACGTAGCCGACCCTCAGCCAGACGTGGCCCGGGAACAGAATCCATGGACCGCAATGTGCGTTCGAAACGTCGATGTTCATGTGTCCTGCAGTTCACATGTCGACGCGCAATTTGCTGCGTTCTTCATCGACCCACGAGCCGAGTGATCCACCGTCCTAGGTGATCTTTTTTTAGTTTCCACTGTCTCTTTCAAAACAGTAGCATAGGCGGGACTGAGGCGTTTGACGGCCCCTGTTCCAGCGTTCCTGTGTCCAACGGCCTCACGGCCGATGGGCGTCGTACGGCTCCACACCGGAGCGGACAGGCACTCGGGCGAAAGTCATTCAAAACCGGCGCTAGGCGCCAGGTGCCGCAGGCCAGCCGCTCCAGAGCTTCAGCGCTCGTACCACACAACATTTCTGTTGGTGTTGAGACGCACGCGTGGTTCCGCACGCGGCGCACGGCTGCTGCCGTACAGGTAGCGTGTTGCGCGACACGACACGCACATCGAAAGACATGCAGTCTAGTCGGTAATGATCCTTCCGCAGGTTCATCTACAGAAACCTTGTTACGACTTTTACTTCCTCTAAATGATCAAGTTTGGTCATCTTTCCGGTAGCATCGGCAACGACAGAGTCGATGCCGCGTACCAGTCCGAAGACCTCACTAAATCATTCAATCGGTAGTAGCGACGGGCGGTGTGTACAAAGGGCAGGGACGTAATCAACGCGAGCTTATGACTCGCGCTTACTGGGAATTCCTCGTTCATGGGGAACAATTGCAAGCCCCAATCCCTAGCACGAAGGAGGTTCAGCGGGTTACCCCGACCTTTCGGCCTAGGAAGACACGCTGATTCCTTCAGTGTAGCGCGCGTGCGGCCCAGAACATCTAAGGGCATTACAGTCCTGTTATTGCTCAATCTCGTGCGGCTAGAAGTCGCCTGTCCCTCTAAGAAGAAAAGTAATCGCTGACAGCAGGAAGGATGTCACGCAACTAGTTAGCAGGCTAGAGTCTCGCTCGTTATCGGAATTAACCAGACAAATCGCTCCACCAACTAAGAACGGCCATGCACCACCACCCACCGAATCAAGAAAGAGCTATCAATCTGTCAATCCTTCCGGTGTCGGGGCCTTGTGAGGTTTCCCGTGTTGAGTCAAATTAAGCCGCAGGCTCCACTCCTGGTGGTGCCCTTCCGTTAATTCCTTTAAGTTTCAGTTTTGCAACCATACTTCCCCCGGAACCCGAAAGCTTTGGTTTCCCGTAGGCTGCCCGCCGAGTCATCGGAGGAACTGCGGCGGATCGCTGGCTGGCATCGTTTAAGGTTAGAACTAGGGCGGTATCTGATCGCCTTCGAACCTCTAACTTTCATTCTTGATTAATGAAAACATACTCGGCAAATGCTTTCGCTTCTGTTCGTCTTGCGACGATCCAAGAATTTCACCTCTAACGTCGCAATACGAATGCCCCCGCCTGTCCCTATTAATCATTACCTCGGGTTCCGAAAACCAACAATATAGAATCGATGTCCTATTCCATTATTCCATGCACACAGTATTCAGGCGGGCTTGCCTGCTTTAAGCACTCTAATTTGTTCAAAGTAAAGGTGCTGGCCCACCGAGACACTCAATAAAGAGCACCCTGGTAGGATTTCAACGGGGTCCGCCTCAGGACGCACGAACACGCATGAGGTGGTCGCACACCTTCGGCTCGCCCCACCGGCAGGACGTCCCACGATACATGTCAGTTAAACACCGACGGGCGGTGAACCAACAGCGTGGGACACAAATCCAACTACGAGCTTTTTAACCGCAACAACTTTAATATATGCTATTGGAGCTGGAATTACTGCGGCTGCTGGCACCAGACTTGCCCTCCAATAGATACCCGTTAAAGGATTTAAAGTGTACTCATTCCGATTACGGGGCCTCGGATGAGTCCCGTATCGTTATTTTTCGTCACTACCTCCTCGTGCCGGGAGGGGGAAGTTTGTGCGCCAGCTGCCTTCCTTGGATGTGGTAGCCATTTTTCAGGCGCCCTCTCTGGAATCGAACCCTGATTCCCTGTTACCCGTTACAACCATGGTAGGCGCAGAATCTACCATCGACGGTTGATAAGGCAGACATTTGAAAGATGCGTCGCCGGTACGAGGACCGTGAGATCAGCCCAAATTTATTCAGAGTCACCAAGGCAAACGGGTCGGACGAGCCGACCGATTGGTTTTGATCTAATAAAAGCGTCCCTTCCATCTCTGGTCGGGACTCTGTTTGCATGTATTAGCTCTAGAGTTACCACAGTTATCCAAGTAACGTGGGTATGATCTAAGGAACCATAACTGATTTAATGAGCCATTCGCGGTTTCACCTTAATGCGGCTTCTACTGAGACATGCATGGCTTAATCTTTGAGACTAGCATATGACTACTGGCAGGATCAACCAGGGAGCTGCGTCAACTAGAGCTGAGCAGCCGGCCGCCCAGGAGTGTGTCCCAGGAGCCCGCGCGAACACGCAAGCCTCCGCTCAATTATTCTGCAAACAGGAAGAGGCTGAGCTCCCCTGCACCCTCTCAGGTCCCGGCGGCGCGCAGCGTCGTCCTAAGTACTTGGTCGGGTTCGATAGAGGCGCAATCGCCCGGAATTAGGTGAGTAGACGCTTTAGGTGCGACCACCCGTGCTCCCAACTGAGCTTGCCGCTGCCGACAGAGGCCCGGGAGAGGGCTGTCGTGGCATTGCCGGCGGGAGACAACACGCGCCACCTACGGTGACCGGCAGCTCCAACGCCCGTGCCACAGAAGAGCAAAAGCCCCACTTGGGTGACGAAGTGAACTCTCCCAGCACAGCGCACGTTCCAACACGTCCGCACAGCTGCGATACAAACCACCAGCGAGAACCGCTGGGGCGAACGAGCAGCAGACGGCGTAGTGGCGCCGAGTGCCGGGCGGCGGCGCATCCTCAACGCACACAATCCTCAATATGACCAGCACACTGCAGATGTCCACCGCGCTTCGCCCCGGATCCGTGAGGACCCACTTTGGCCGCACGGCGCCGCGCGCAGGGTACGCCGGCGCAAAGCTGCGCCACCTGCCGCGTCCGTCGGCCGGCGCGCCTGCCACTGGGCGCCCCCACCAGCCGGCTGTAGCGCGTACGCCCACGCACCGCGTGGCCAGCACGCCGGGCGGCCCCCCCTCACAGTCCGGGGACAGCCCCACCCAGCCACCGCCGCGTACCGCTTCACACCCAGATTCCCATTCACGTTCGTTGGTGTGGTGGGTATCGCTGAAACTACCGGCTAGTGGCTGTACCGATTATTGCCCTCACTGATTTACCTCCAGCAAGAACAACCGAACCACAACGGGTTACCAGTTGTTCATTTGCATAACGTCACCAGCAAACGTACACGTCCATCTCCGTTTGCAAATTCAACGATTATTGCATCCCTGTCTGTTAGGTGTAAAGACACCCTACGTCCGCCCACATCCACGCAACAAAATGTGCCCGACTAGAGGACATGTGGAAGGTGTCCCCCGTACATATGCGATGTCCATTGCGCGACCGACTGTCAACCGGCCTCTGTAGCATGTCGCAGATATGGAACGCGGTGCACCATGCTATCACATTGTGTGTGAAGAGATGACTACGTCTGAATACACGCGCCACTACATCAACAGACGGCTCATGCTGATCGCCATCCACTGCGTCCATTACTCCCACACGTCTCTATGGCGTACCACACTGCAATGCAGCTGTTATGGGGAGACGACATGTAGCTGAGTGCACAACATATTGACAGTATGGTTCGCCGTTGTTGGGAGCAGTTGCTGTATGGTCACACATGTGCCAGTGTATCATTCAGTACATAAAGACCGATGTGCAGTACAGTGTGTGGGTTAGGCGTACGACATCAGAAGACAGGCCATACCACGACAGAGACTGAGTGCTTTGGCATGCGAATGCCAGTCAACAGCTGCGAAGGGCATTGAACACGCAAGCACCTGACCGACCAGCTTGTGAAGGCTGGTGGGAAGGGGGGGGGGCGATGTACATCCTGCTGTCGTCCACATTACAGTGTATAGCGGGTGCACGTAAAAAGTAAGCAACACTTGCGAAGTGTTGAACATGAAACGATACAAAAGAGACCGGGCAGTGCGAGTAGCGAACTATATTGTGAGGGTTGCGGTTAGACAACACTAAATTAATTTAACTTGTCATATGCCAATTACAGAGCAGGTTAAGGCCCAACGTGGGTTGGGTGAAGGCCCAACGTGGGTTCGACTGCGGTAGATTGCGGTACAAATTGGGGTTGGGTTAAGGTACAAAATGGGTTACGTTACTTTACACAATGTGGTAAGGGATGGTGTGTTGTGGGGGGGGGGGGGGGCGCCGAGTTTCGTTGATAGTGACCATTGTAAGTGGATGTCCGAGGCAGCGTCAGTATGTCACGTCAGGATGCGCTTTTCGCTCGTGACAGGGGGTGCCGGGTCCGTGGTTGCGGCAAGGGAGTGGGAGACCTGTGTATTTCATTCCTGCCATTGCTTCTGTGCTGTAACACGAGGCAGTGTGGTGATGTTGGGTGCACCCCTGTGTAGGACATGTGTGGGTGTTGGTGGCTTGTCTGAGTAATTGTGGTTGTCGGACGAGTGAGATACTCTGTTTTATGATTGGACCTCCCGGTCTGGTTAGCAGAGTGTGGATGGTGTACTGTGGGGGAGAGGATGCACTGGATGTTGGTCCATGCTGGTGTTTACATATTGTATCTGTGTCTGTTACAGGCAGAGAGTAGTGTGATAGAGTGTCTGGCTGATGTGTGGTTCATATTTTGTGCACAGACTTTCAGCATGTATAGGGACATTCGCATATGTCATCTATCTATGTGGCCCTGCATCGTTTACTAAGCAGTGATGTGAGGCGGCTGAACTACGAGTAAAGTACTGATGTACGGCAGAATGGTTGCCTTCTACCAAAGATAGAGTATCGACTCTACCACAGCGTTGGCACCGCAGGAAGCGGTCGTGGAAAACGCCTCCCACACTGTCACCATCGTGCGGGGTACGAACAGTCTATATTCTGAGAGGAGCATTGTTTGCCACTGGGCGTGAGGTCTCGCGTCCTGCAGTCCAGTGCCCCCAGGGAGCCATGCAGAGGTGGTGCTGCTGCTGTAGCATCTGCTTACAATGGGTAACAGCCGGCGCACGTTTCCCCTGCGGATATCAGGGTCCACAGCATTCGGCTCGGGTGAGAGACATTCTGCATGTATAGGGACACTTTTTTTTTCACTTGCTGCTCATTATTTATTGACCCACCTTCTAATTGCTCATGGTGGGTCGTATTAAGCCTCTTGGCCACTGTGAGTGGGCTTTGGCCCAGGAGTAGTTTGTGTGTCACCTCCCCTGTTCTCGATCCCACTCACACTGTTGCCCGTGTCCCGCCTCGTGGAGGCGGGCTTTTGCGCTATTTGTTCATTTTTACTCGTTGTGCAACTTTTAGATACATTTACAAATAATATAAATAATACAGAAATGGAAAACAATATCATTTTGTATTTAAGAAGAAGTAAATAGAAAGATAGAAAAGAAAAGGATAGAGAAATTACCACCACCTGTGTGTGGGTTGCGGTCTGGGTCTTGGAATGACCTTCAAGACGGTGGCCGCCACTCACAGTTCACACACATGCTTGCATACTTAATTTACTTATTACTACTTGCATGGTACTAAATTAAATATTAACTAGTCTAGATGTGATGGAGTGATTTTTATTGTATTTTGTTTAGGTCTGTGTATGTGTGTCATTATGTGTGTTTGTGGGTGTGTATGTGTGCATGTCAGTCCAGTTCTTGCTTGATGAATGATTGGCACCTCCCGGCTACATGGCAACTCAGCCCGGACGGTGGTTTTCCCCGATCTACATTGTGTATCCGTCGGGTTGGGCCCAGGTAAAGGGAACCACAATTAAGATCTTTCCATCCAAGCTGGGTGTTGCCTCTCGCCAGGATGCGTAGGTCCCTGGGGTAGGTGCCTGGCTTTTGGCTATTTCTCAATTTTGTGACTTTTGTGTGCATGTGTGTATTCTTTTGTGTTAGATGCTGTTCAGGTACCTAGACTACTCATACGCAGGTTGCCACAATGGGTCACCGACATGACTCATCTCAACATCTGTGTCTTCGCCCGAAGTGTTTGTACTACTATCTGTCCCATGGGCACTCTGTGGTCTGCATCCCCGGCCTTGCCTTCTGAATGGTCTGTTGTTCAGATATTCTGTATACAGGGTCCTGGATATTTCGTCAGTTAGTGTATTGAGTTTGTCGCATAGGTCTGGGTCACGTAAGATAGTGTATATTTCATCTTGGGTATTCTGTGGGTAATGTGTAGTGTGTGTCTAGTGTTTGTGCGTTGCCCGCAGAATAGGACAGTGTGTTCTGGGGAGCCTTCTTCCCTGCATGTGCATCTGGCAGTCTGTTGCAGACTCACGCGGCTCAGGTGCGTGGGATAAGGGCCGTAGGCTGTCAGAAAGTGTACCATACCGCGACTAGGATCGATATGCTTTAGTCTTAATCATTCTTTGATGTCAGGGAAGAAGCTATAGACACGTCGGCCCTTATCACTGTTAGCCCACTCGCTCTGCCAGGTATCCACTCGCTATGCTTTGAGTTGACGTGATGTAGCATATGGTACACCAGTGATCTGGTGAACCTGGTCTAGTTTCCTCATCTTAAGCCAGTACCTTGCCGCACAGTTTCTTATGGTTATGTCTATTGGGAAGATTCCCATCACGAAGCAAAGTGCGACGACTGAGGTTGTGTTGAAGGCCCCAGTTAGTCGAAGCAGAATGCTTCTTTGCCCCCGCCGTATGGCGGTTCTGTTAGTGGAGAGGCTGAGTCTTTGGGCCCACGTGCTGGCAGCAAAGCATAGTACCGACTCGAAGAGAGCGCAGTGATATGTTCGTGTGACTGACAGTGGTAGTCTGTATTGTTCCGAGTTTAGCCTTGCCAGTTTGTGCAGTATTTTTTCTTCTTTGTCCGTGGATATTCGTATGTGTTCGTGGAAGTTCAACCGTTCGTCTATGTAGACTACAAGGTAGCGTGTTCCTTTTGATCTTTTAATGTTCGTGTCCCCGATTTTGACTGTTGGGTTCCTATGCAGGATGCCCTTTAGTAGTGTGTATGTTGTTTTGTTTTCTGCTACCTTGAGCTTGTTGTCCCCCCTGCGGTTCCGGGGTAAGAATAGGCCCGAGGTATTCCTGCCTGTCGTACGAGGCGACTAAAAGGAGTTTCAACTGTTTCGGCCTTCCATGTGATGGTCCCCCTTGGGGTTTGACCTCCATTTTTCTCAATTTCTACAGAAGTACGAGCCTTTTGGGGAAGGACACCTTACGTGGTGTACCACTGGTCCTAAGTGCACTCAGACCTTGGCACTCAGCATTGCACCGGCGTTGTAACCATACCCACTATTACTCAAATTGGGCCTAAACGCCTTTTGGGTTGTCCCAGTTACGCCCATAGTGCGTCTCCATCTGCACCAGCGATCATGATGGACTTTCCATGGCACCAGAAATCCAGCACGGTAGCCAGCCCGTTGTGGTGGGGTCGTCATGTACCCTCTAGGTTGTAGCCCCCTGACAACACAGGGATCGTACTGCCGATACCTGAGCTGCACCCTCCCCACGTCGGCCAAGGAGTAGATGCCCGTCTCCTTGGGGCATCAGGACTCCCGGCAATGGTCATCCTGCCAGGTGGCCCTTGCTGCGGCTGGGTGGCGCCCGTGGGGAGAGCCCCTGGTCGGAGTGGGTGGTATCGGGGCGGACGTTTCGCAGATGAAACGTCACCACGTATCGGGTCGCTCTGCGGCCGAGTCTTTTAAAAGAAAAAGTACCGTTTCTGGTTCTGGTTCTCCTGCCCCTTCCCCCTTGGCCACTCCATGGGAGGAGGGACAGGCCCGCCGGCTTGGAGCGAAGTACTTCCCCCGCTATTTGGTCTGTTCTCGGACCGATGGGGGGACATTCGCCACCTCCAAGCCCATGTTCTTTGTTCAGCACATTGAGGACATCTTCGGGGAAATCGAGGCTCTCAGCAAGATGCGTTCAGGGTACGTAGTTATCAAGACCACGTCCGCCACACAGTCGGCGGCGCTCCAGGCGTGCGACCGCCTAGGGGACATCCCAGTCTCCATTGTCCCACATCTGGCACTCAATAGGACGCAGGGGGTTATTTTTCATCGTGACCTCCTGCTACAATCTGATGAGGAGCTCAGGGCCAACCTGGAGCGCCGAGGCGTGCATTTCGTCCGGCGAGTCCAGCGCGGCCCCAAAGACCGTCGCATCGACACTGGGGCCTTTATCCTCGCCTTCGAGGGGGACGTTCTCCCAGAGAAGGTAAAGGTAATGTGCTACCGGTGTGACGTGCGACCCTACGTTCCGCCTCCTATGCGCTGTTTTAGGTGTTTGCGCTTTGGGCACATGTCGTCACGGTGTGAGGCTGAGCCCCTCTGTGGCGATTGTGGCCGTCCTCTTCGTGAGGAACATACATGCACCCCACCACCTCGGTGCGTTAATTGTCCTGGCGTCCACTCGCCTAGATCCTCAGACTGCCCCGCATATCAGAAGGAGAAGAAGATACAAGAAATCAAAACTTTGGATCGGCTGTCTTATTCTGAGGCCAGGAAGAAGTACGACCGCCTCCATCCCGTGCCATTGACCACTTCATTTGCCTCAGTTGTGTCCACTCCTTCCGCGGTATCCTCACCCCTCTCCTGTTCCCCCTCTGCCTCCTCCGCCCATCAGGGGGCTCTGCCTCCACCTCCCAAATCCCTCCCTTCCAAATCCTCCTCCCCCGTGGCCCCCACCCCCTCTGCCCCAGGGGCCATCCTTCCTCCTCCTTCCCCCCACACGCCACCTGAGAAGCGATCCTCTTCTCAGGCGTCCATTGGGGAAACGTTCCGGACCCCGGCTTCCGAGGTCCGGCGTTCCAAAACGGACCCCGCGCGTGAGGACCTTCTTCGGGTCCAGCCCACCGTCCCTGTGCCTCCTCGGCCTTCCAAGAAGGCCTCCAAGAAGAAATCTTTATCCCCCTCTCCACCCCGGCGCGTTTCGACTGACGCTCCATCCGTGAGTCGCCGCTCCCGGCCGTCCTCAGTTTCGCCGGGACGCTCTGCTGCCAGGCGCTCAGCTGGCCTTTCGTCGGCAAATGATGCTGCCCCTCCTACACAACCAGGGACAGCGGCCGCAGCTGGCGACCAGTCGATGGAACCGGATCCGCCTCCCGTCGGTTGTAGCGTTGTTCCCTCGCAACCTGGCCCTCCGCGGCCGTCGAGGTGACCAGCTCTTCCCCCGTCTCGTTCCCACAACTTTTTGACTAGCGATGGCGTTGTTTCATTGGAACATAAGAGGTATTCGATCTCATCGGGAGGAATTACAACTGCTCCTCCGCCTGCACTGTCCGCTCGTCCTTGGACTCCAGGAAACCAAGTTGCGCCCGACTGACCGTATTGCCTTTACCCACTATATCTCGGAGCGGTATGACCTTACCCCTGTGGACGGTGTCCCAGCTCATGGTGGGGTCATGTTGCTCATTCGGGACGACGTCTATTACCATCCCATCCCATTGACCACCCCACTCCAAGCAATAGCTGTCCGCATTACTCTTTCTGCTTTTACTTTTTCAGTTTGTACCATCTACACTCCACCGTCGTCTGCCGTTAGTCGGGCTGACATGATGCACCTGATCGTTCAGCTTCCCCCGCCGTTTTTATTGTTTGGCGACTTCAATGCCCATCATCCCCTTTGGGGCTCTCCTGCATCCTGTCCAAGAGGCTCACTCTTGGCAGATGTCTTCAATCATCTCAATCTTGTCTGCCTCAATACCGGCGCCCCGACTTTCCTCTCGGACTCCACTCATACCTTCTCCCACTTGGACCTCTCAATATGTTCTACCACTCTTGCCCGTCGGTTCGAGTGGTATGTCCTTTCTGACACCTATTCGAGCGACCACTTCCCCTGTGTCGTTCGTCTCCTGCACCACACCCCATCCCCACGTCCTTCGAGCTGGAACATACTGAAAGCTGACTGGGGACTTTACTCATCCCTGGCGACCTTTCCGGACCACGATTTTCCCAGTTGTGACAGTCAGGTCGAATACCTCTCGGCTGTTATCATCCATGCTGCCGAACGTTCCATTCCTCGTACTACTTCTTCACGTCGCGTTTCCGTCCCCTGGTGGAACGAGGCTTGTAGGGACGCTATCCGTGCTCGACGACGTGCTTTACGCACCTTTCGCCGCCATCCTACGTTGGCGAATTGTATTGAATACAAACGACTCTGAGCGCAATGCCGTAGAGTCATCAAAGACAGCAAAAAAGCTTGTTGGGCCTCTTTCACCGGCTCCTTTAACAGTTTTACTCCTTCTTCCGTCGTTTGGGGTAGCCTGCGCCGGCTGTCGGGCATTAAGGCCCACTCCTCGGTACCTGGCCTGAACTCAGGTAATGCGGTCCTTGTTGATCCGGTGGCTGTCGCCAACGCCTTTGGCCGCTTTTTCGAGGAGGTTTCAAGCTCCGCCCATTACCATCCTGCCTTCCTTCCCAGGAAAGAGGCAGAAGAGGCTCGGCGACCTTCCTTCCACTCGCTGAATCTGGAAACCTATAATGCCCCCTTTACTATGCGGGAACTCGAAAGTGCGCTTGCACTGTCCCGGTCCTCTGCTCCGGGGCCGGATGCCATTCACGTTCAGATGCTGGCACACCTTTCTCCGGCGGGCAAAAGCTTCCTTCTCCGTACCTACAATCGCGTCTGGACCGAAGGTCAAGTCCCCATGCGTTGGCGTGACGCCGTTGTTGTTCCTATACCCAAACCCGGGAAGGATAGACACCTTCCTTCTAGTTACCGCCCCATTTCTCTTACAAGCTGTGTCTGTAAGGTGATGGAGCGCATGGTTAATGCTCGGTTAGTCTGGATTCTTGAATCTCGACGGCTCCTTACTAATGTCCAATGTGGCTTTCGTCGCCGCCGCTCCGCTGTTGACCACCTCGTGACCTTGTCGACATTCATCATGAACAACTTTTTGCGAAGGCGCCAAACGGTAGCCGTGTTCTTCGACTTGGAGAAGGCTTATGACACCTGTTGGAGAGGAGGTATCCTCCGCACTATGCACAGGTGGGGCCTACGCGGTCGCCTGCCCCTTTTTATTGATTCCTTTTTAACGGATCGAAAGTTTAGGGTACGTGTAGGCTCCGTATTGTCCGACGTCTTCCTCCAGGAGAACGGAGTGCCTCAGGGCTCCGTCTTGAGCGTAGCCCTTTTTGCCATCGCGATCAATCCCATTATGGATTGCATTCCACCTAATGTCTCAGGCTCTCTCTTTGTCGATGACTTCGCGATCTACTGCAGTGCCCAGAGAACATGCCTCCTGGAGCGCTGCCTTCAGCGTTGTCTAGACAGCCTCTACTCATGGAGCGTGGCAAATGGCTTCCGGTTCTCTGAAGAAAAGACGGTTTGTATCAACTTTTGGCGATATAAAGCGTTCCTTCCGCCATCCTTACATCTCGGTCCCGTTGTTCTCCCATTCGTGGACACAACTAAGTTTCTAGGGCTCACGTTGGACAGGAAACTGTGTTGGTCTCCACACGTCTCTTATTTGGCGGCCCGTTGTACACGTTCCCTTAATGTCCTCAGAGTTCTTAGCGGTTCATCTTGGGGAGCGGATCGCACTGTCCTGCTTCGCTTGTATCGGTCCATAGTCCGATCGAAGCTGGATTATGGGAGCTTCGTCTACTCGTCCGCTCGGCCGTCCCTCTTACGCCGGCTCAACTCCATCCACCATCGGGGGTTACGTCTTGCGACCGGAGCCTTCTACACTAGTCCTGTCGAGAGTCTTTATGCTGAAGCTGCTGAGTTACCGTTGACCTACCGGCGCGATGTACTGCTGTGTCGGTATGCCTGCCGGCTGTCGTCTATGCCCGACCACCCCACTTACAAGTCCTTCTTCGCCGATTCTCTCGACCGTCAGTACGGGTTGTATGTGTCTGCCCTGCTGCCCCCCGGAGTCCGCTTCCGTCGCCTGCTTCGACAATTGGATTTTGCCCTCCCTACCACCTTCAGAGAGGGTGAGAGCCCGACACCACCTTGGCTCCAGGCTCCGGTTCATATTTATCTCGACCTCAGCTCACTCCCGAAGGATGGTACTCCGGCTGCAATGTATTGCTCACGGTTTGCCGAACTTCGTGCTCGACTTGCCGGTCACACCTTTATTTACACCGATGGCTCCAAAACTGACGATGGTGTCGGCTGTGCCTTTGTCGTCGGGGCCGCCACATTTAAATACAGGCTCCTCGACCAGTGTTCCAGCTTTACGGCCGAGCTTTTTGCTCTCCATCAGGCCGTTCAGTATGCCCGCCGCCACCACCATTCATCATATGTACTGTGCTCTGACTCACTCAGTGCTCTTCAGAGCCTTGGAGCTCCCTATCCGGTCCATCCCTTGATACAACGGATACAGCAGTCCCTCCATTCTTTGGCTGATAATGGTGGTTCTGTCAGCTTTCTGTGGGTTCCCGGACATGTGGGAGTGCCTGGGAATGAGGCTGCGGATGCTGCAGCCAGGGCTGCAGTCCTCCTGCCTCGGCCAGCCTCCCATTGTGTCCCGTCATCCGACGTTCGTGGGGATGTCTGTAAGAGGCTTGTGTCGTTGTGGTGGGATGCTTGGTCATCCCTCCAAGGAAACAAGCTCCGGGCAGTAAAACCGCTACCAACTGCTTGGACAACATCCTCCCGACCATCTCGGCGCGAGGAGGTCCTTCTGACCAGGTTGCGGATTGGGCATTGCCGGTTTAGCCACCGCTACCTGCTCTCCGGTGACCCAGCCCCGCAGTGCCCTTGTGGTCAGGCATTAACAGTGCGCCATGTTTTATTGTCGTGTCCCCGTTTTAGTCAATTTCGTGTTGTCCTGTCCCTGCCATCTACTTTACCGGATGTTTTAGCTGATGACGCTCGAGCAGCTGCTCGTATTCTGCGTTTTATAACTTTAACTGGCTTGTCCAAGGACATTTAATCTTTTTACTTATTTTGTCTGCATCTTTGTCGGGTCCTTCTGGTGTCCCCTCCATCCCCTTGAGTTTTACCAGATTCCATGTGCTCAAACAACAGTGACTGGGCGCTAATGACCTCAGCAGTTGAGCGCCCTTAAACCCAACCAAAAAAAAAAAAAAAATTGAGCTTGTTGTCTGTGCACCATTGTGTTATTGTTTTGAGTGTATCATTGGCTCTGTCTTCTAGCTGGGCACGGTTGTTTTGCTGACACTGCCACAAGCAGGTCGTCAGCGTAAGCGACAACTCCATCTGTCGTATTTTGCTCCTCAAGTAATTCTAGGAGCGGTTCTAACATTATGTCCCAGAAGATGGGGCCGCAAATCGATCCTTGTGGACAACCTTTGGTAATGCGTTTGATTACTTTCTTGTCGTCCATATGCCAAGCGACTGTTCTGTCCCTGCAGTAGTCTAAAAGACTGTTGTACAGTTATTCTGGTACCTGCAGGTGTCTGACCCTCTTGAAGAGGGCTGGCCACCATAGATTGTCAAATGCACCCGAGATGTCTATCTTGATGGCTAGTGTGTACTTTGCAGGTGTATTGTGTACGATTTGAAGTGCTTTGTTGATTGCATCGTCAATAGACTTTCCTTCCCGAAAGCCATATTGGTGTGGTGTCAGTCCCCGAAGTGTGCGATGTGTTTGGAGTCTTTTACAAGGGAGTTCTTTCTGTGTTTTGGCGAGTGTATTGATGAGGCATATGGGTCTGTATGATTTGGTTTCTGAGGGGTCTTTGTCTGGTGCTTTCTTGATGATGACCGCCCTAGAGGCTTTCCACACTGCAGGCACATGGCCTAGCCTTAATGCATCGTTCAGCAGTGTTGTGAGATATGGGGTGATCTGCGGTGCTATCTGTTTTAGTACCTCAGAGTGGATACCATCTGGTCCAGGCGCTTTATTGTTTTTAAGTTCTGAGATCGCTATCGCCACCTCTTCCTGCGCAAACGGACAGGTGACGGTTGGTGTGGTGTAGGCTGTGGTGAGTTCACGTCTCAATGCAGCTTGTTCAGGTGTGTCTGTGGTGGCGATGTCGTCAGGAAGGAGTTTGCCCAGCAGGTACTCCGCTGTGCTTCTCCATCCTTTTGTCATCACCCCGTCACCCTGTCGTAGCGTTCCCAGAACCGGTGGGCTCTTGATTTTTTAGGTCACGATCTTGCAAGGTTCCCCCTACATGTTCAGTTGTGTTTGTCAAGCTATGTAGTCATTCCATTGGTCCTTTCTAGTCTTATTTAGTTGTTGTTTGTATCTGTCCTTCGCAAGCCGGTATTCATGTAGTCTTACTTGTCTTTCTCTGTCCGAGATTGCCCTTTGGTAGAGTCTGCGTCTGGTGTCCTGCTTGAGTTCTGTTAGGTGTGCGGTCCAAGGGATGGTCTATTGTTTTGTTTTGCATAATGTGGGGATGCATGTGTTCTGTATGTGTGTGATGATTTCTGTTAGCTTGTGTGCTCTATAGTCAACACCGCCTCTGATGTTCTGCAGTGATTGTTCCTGTACCTTGTGTCTTACTGTGTCCCAGTCTGTCTTATGAAAGGGCAGTCTTCGGGGTTGTGTTGCAGTGTTGTTGTGTGCTGTCTTCTGTAGAGTTAGTGTGATAACATTATGGTCACTCATGGTGATGTGGTTGTGCACCGTCCAGTCTTGTAAGTAGGTGGTCGCAGCATTATTTGCAAGGGTGATGTCTATGTTGGATGAGGAGCCGTCATGCCCTGTGAATGTTGGATGGTGTCCTTCCTCGTTAATTACGTTCAGTCCGTTTTCGTGTATTATGTCATTGATTATTCGTCCTCTGTCATCTGTTCTGTTGGAGTGCCATAGAGTGGATTTTGCATTAATTTCTGCACAGATCAATAATTTTTTGTTGCCAGCGTATTGTGCAATTTGTCTAATGGCATTTGCATAGGGAATGATGCAATGGCTGTATTGAGCATAAATCGATGCAACGACCCATGTGTCGCCCCTGTGCGTAATCTCCACTGTAGCAATGTGTTCTGTGCATAATTCCGTGTTCTTAACCGGGTGGATATCTGTGTTGAGGATTATGACTGACGCCTTACAGTCTGCCTTACCCGATATCGATATCGCGTGGGTGGGGATGTTGGTAATATGGCCTTGTTTAGTATATGGCACCTGTATGCACAGGATATCGCAGTTGAGCTCATTCAGGACCTGCGGAAGTTCCAGACTAACGTGTGTGCTTCTCATGGCATTCAATTGAGCAACCCTCAGATCGGATGCTTCACATGAACGTAGCACTTACTTCCTGTTTGACTGAAGTCGAAGTAGGTCCTTCCATACGCCCTAACGTGATCTTTGTATAATTTATCGAGATCAATTTTTCCTCTGCGCGCGCATACCTGCAGGAGTAGGTCTAGCAGACTTTCTGAGTCCGTGGGAATGTTCTCTGTTTTCAGGATTATTCTGTCCGTCTGCTCCAATGTGCGAAAGCAGACTGAGTTGCCATGGGGGTGGTATAGCCTAATGATCATTCTTTGCACTGTTTCAAAGAGCTCTCTTTTTTTCTAATCTACTTAATTTTAAGTTTAAATCTATGTTGTTATAATTAAAATCGCTGGTGGTGGTAGCGGGTGTCGGCGTCTGCGCCGCCTTGGGGTGTCGTGGCTGAGTGGCAGCTGCACGCTGCCCCTCGGCGATGGGTGCTTAGTTGATGCTAGTGTTGGTGTGCGCAGGAGGAGCAACTGGTGGTGCTGGTGTTCCTCTTGCTGACACGGACTTGGGTGATGAGATGGGGCTGGTGTCGCCTGTAGAGGGCACTTTTGTGGCACTGGGTGGAGGCGCCCGCGGTTGTCGTAAATGATCGTTACACGAAACTTCTTTCCCCTCACGTATTGGTTGTTTCGACTCCTTGGGTATTTCTGTCACTCGTGTGCTGTTGGCTCTTTCGGGTTGCCCTTCGGGTTGCATAGGGGTGGTCTTGTTACTTTGATGATTATGTACGCTGCACTCATTGGCGTAAGGGCAGCAGTATATGTCATCGTCATCTTCTGCAGGTATGTCAGTGTGACATATCTTTCGTTTGTTTTGCAGATGATGATGGGTGTTGTCAGTGTCTTGGTCCTTCGTCAGTATGCCAGTCTTGTTGGTTTGGGTGACTATTACGTCTGTTTCTTTGGGGTTTAAGGTCTCACCTTGTACAAATCTGACAGGCTTTATGCGCCCCTCGCATTTTTTGGGGTCGTAGGTACGGGTTCTTGGTTCTTCGGCGTCATGCTTTTGTGATGTTGCTGCGGTTGGTCATATGTGTCATGGTTGTCTTGGTTGTGTGAGGATGTAGTGCTTGTTACTATTAATGCGTCTTCAAGTTCGTCAATTCTGTTCATTGGCGTCGTATGGAAAGTTATCCAATGCAGGATTTGTCTCTTGATTAGTTTGGCTGCGTCTGATGGTATCTGTCCAGTTAACGTGAGGTCGTCTATGAATTCGATGGTTGCATAGTGGCTGTCTTCCAAGTTCGTGTTGTGTGACAGTCCTGGGATGTAGCCGTCATTTGGGTAGTCGTCAGCGAGAAGTTTCTGCCTCCTACGCCAAGTTATGGCACGCTGGTGATTGCGATTTATTGTCGAGGGTGCTTTGTATGGGTGCGACTGTGCTTGGGTAGGTTTATGCCTCCCACCGGTTGGACTTGAGAGATTGTTAGTTTCCATAGTCTGTGCTGTTAACTAGGCGGTCTAGGAGTTGTTTGTACGTTTGACAAGCACCTCTCTTGCTTTTGTTGCA
Organism: Schistocerca cancellata; assembly: GCF_023864275.1. Taxonomy (NCBI): domain Eukaryota; kingdom Metazoa; phylum Arthropoda; class Insecta; order Orthoptera; family Acrididae; genus Schistocerca; species Schistocerca cancellata. Next base: position 298,017,041 of record NC_064632.1, read on the forward strand.
CCTACGGTTCCTGTTGTGACAAAGGATGCAGTCGATGGCCTCCTTGGCTCGGCACTCGGCGCGTTTATGGCCCTTCTTACCGCACCTTGAGCAGATGGCGGCTTGTTCGGTGCACCCTTTCGTTGTGTGCCCAGTGTCACAGCAGTTGTAACACTGGCTCACAGCTGTGTAATCCCTGACAGTTAGTGATTGGTAGTCTATGTACACTTTGCCCTTTTTCGTTAGGTACCAGTATAATTTCGGCGGGACTTCAAGGGACAGTATCATACATGGCAGCTCTGGATTGGGTTTCCCCTTTCCAGAGGTGGATCATCATCAGGGATCCCTGAGCTACTGCTCATCCTCCCTTCAAGTCCACCCCATGTTTCCACTATCCAACTCCACCACGATGAAGGGAACCAGCTTGGAAAAACTACCCCCATTTTGGGGGGAATGGACCTTCCATTTGAAGAGCGCCTTTACCCACCCTTAGGGGTGCCCACGGGGAACCACGTGGAACCACGTGGAGGCGGCGCCGCCACTGCTGACGGCGACCCTTTCGTCAGCAGTATAGCATCCACTTACAGCATGTTCATACATATGAGGGGTACCCAGGGGGACAACCTGTAGTTCCCAGGCTGGCGAGGCCCACATGCTGTCGATCACCAGTTTCCTGGGGTCTTAGCAATTTTCTGACCATGCAGGTGGTCATCTAACCCTCTGACATACCCTACTTGCCACTGGTGTCCCAGGATCCGTGTAGAGGTATCATTGGTGGTTTTTTTGAAAGGCAGCTCTCCACCCCTCCACTCTCAGCCATGGTCCTCCAAGTGTCCAAGAATTTAGGGCTGTTTCGGAATCATTGGGTCTCGAATCATTTGTTGTTCCACTAGACTGAGATTAGCTTTCTTCGGTCGCTTCCTGATGTTTCTGGGGTAAATCGTGAATACTTACTTCGTATTGTGCAGTATCCTCGCAACTTCCCGAATATCGAAAGCTTCCTCTGCGAATTCCTTTATCGCTAAGTAGCTTTCTTTTGTCCTTAATAGATTTTCCTTTGTCCTGATAGATTCAGGTCCCATTACCCCCATAAGCTGTCGTCTGGGTTCGTTGTATAGTGTGCAGGTGTAGACTATGTGATTTGAGTCCTCTTCCTCGCCACATGTGCATCTGCCATTGTCTTCCATTCCCAGCTCATATATTTTCTTTTTCAGGCCATGGTCTGTCAGAAGACATGTCAGGGAGTATGGTGGAACCATGCCCCCACGCCAGCCTGTCTGCCATAGTTCCACATTTGGTACCAAGCTAAAAGTTTCCCTGCCATTCTGTGTCCTGTTCCACCTTTCCTGCCACTCTTCCTGCAGCATACAGTTTATATGTTTGTTAGCAATACATCTAGGGTTTTGCCCAATGACAGCTCTTGGAACCTGGAACCCAGCAACCGAGCCAGCCATTCCGTGTTTGGTATGGTATAGCAAGGCTGCTTTGACTATCTCCAGATCAAGTACACCCTGTGAGTACTTGGAGAGCATCAGTTGACACAGTCCGGCAGGCTCTGGTCATCTGAAAAAGAAATGGTCTTTAAATTGAGTCTAGTATGCGTTTGACATACCGGTGCTTCGTCCGATTTGCCCACACTGCTGCACCATACCTGCAAACAGAGAGACAGAGACCTTGGTATATTAGTTTTAGTGATTTCTTTTGCAGACCCCACTCTGTTCTGGTCACCCTCAGGAGTGTACCTGAGACTTCACCCAGCTTCTTCTGAATGTTCCTCACATGAGGTGTGAACCACAGTCTTTCGTCAAGGGTTATTCCCAGATACGTGAATTCTTGGACAAACTTTATATTATTGCCTTCAAATGGTATGGTAGGCGGTCTGTGTCTATCGGAAGTGCCTTTGATGGTCATAGCGACTGTTTTGTGATGGGATATTGCAAGCTTGTTCTGTCTCGTCTACCTGCTGACTTCTCCTAATGCTGTTTTTGCTCGTTCTTCTATTTGTCTCCTACTTTGTCCCTTAATTATGATTGCCAGGTCATCTGCGTAGGCCACCTATGCCCACTGCGTGCCCTCCCTCTCGACAACCATCTCATCAAAGACGAGGTTCCAGAGGAATGGGCCACAAATAGAGCCTTGTGGACAACCCTTAGTGACCTATTTCTCCACGACACCAGTCTTGCTGCTCACCATCACCTTTCGGTTCCTTAAATAATCTCCCATCAGGTCGTACAAGTTTCGTGGGCATTGGATTTGTCTTAGTCGCCTCATAACGCTGGGCCACCGTAGGTTATCAAAGGCGCCTGCTATATCTACAAACACTACAACAACGTACTTCTCCTCACATAGTATGTGGCTTAGTACTTGCCTAATGGCCATCTCTGTTGATGCACCATTCCTGAAGCCAATTTGATTTGGGGCCTTCAGGTCCGATTCCTCATATCGTTTCTCAAGATGATTTACAATAAGCCGTTCTAGGACTTTCCCTAGGATGGGGAGAAGGCATATTGGGCGGTAGGATTTTGGTTCATCCCTTGGTTTGTCCTCCGATTTGAGAAGTATGCACACTCTTCCTTTCTTCCATGTTTCTGGGACTCTCCTTTCCCGTGTTGTATATTTCTGAGAGGAGGTGAGGGCTGGTATGCCATACTCTTTTGATCACTGCATCATCAATTCCATCAGGACCTGTTGCTCTTTCTGGTTTGCAGGCCTTAATAGCGGCGCCTATTTCCTCAGTTGCAAAGTCTGGATCTAGCTCCACATTGTTATAACTCTCGTTTTCGAGTTTCACAACTAGCTGATCTTCAGTATCCTGATCCGCATCGTCGTCAGGTAAGAGGGTTTGGAGCAGTGATTTTATGGTCTCTTCCCATGTCATGGTAAGAGTCTGGTTCCCAGTTTTAATGTTGCTAATTACATTCTCTGTGCCGTATTTTGGCTGGAGTACTCTTCTCATTATGGCCCATGGATCGTTTTTGTCACAGTCAGAGACCCACTTCTTCCATGTCTCTTCTTTCGCCTTGGCTATTTCCTTGTTGAACATGTTTTTAATTTTGTTGTAGTTGCTCTTTGCAGCTACCAGAGCAGTTTCATTTCCAGTTTTGCGTGTGCGTTGTAATAATCGCCGTGCAGACATGGTATCCCGCCGCAGGTTTGCTAGTTTTGTGTTCCACCATGGTACTGGATTTTGCACCTGTCTCTTCCTTCTCATTGATTTTGTACAGCTCTCATAGACTGCCACCTGCAGTCTGTGTACCTTTTCGTTGTCCCCCTCCTGTGGATTTTGTAGTCAGTTCTCTGTGGCACTAATGAGCTGTCTATCAAAAATGGACCACTTTGCACAGCTTGTATTGAAATTTGGGAGTTCTTCTTTTGCCCTCATTCTTTGGGGTACTCTGGCCTCATAAGTGATTGCCCTGTGGTCAATTGATGTCCATTCCTCATGGACCATCCACCTACACAGCATTCTGGCAGCTAAGGGTGTACATATAGTAACATCGATGTTACTCTCCCCATTTGGCCCACTGAAAGTAGTTAGCTGCGATCTCTCATTTATAACCAGAACACCATGTTGAGAGATAAAGTCCTCCAACTTTCTGCCTGCCTCGTCTGTTGTTTGGCTGTGCCAGACTGGTGAGTTGGCATTTGTATCAGCTCCTATGACTATTGCTCTCCCACTCAGTTTGTCCAGGATGACCTCCAATTCTTGGAGGAACTGATCTACAGGTGAACCATATTGGCAGTAAAGGCTAACTACGTAAATCTCGCCAAAGTTCCCACTTACACTAGCAACAGCCATGTGCTTGTTGCAGAAATTTGTGAGCTGCATTGCTGTTAGTGTCTGTGACCTAGCTGCTATAGCTGCCTTTGTCGCTCCATCTTTGGCGCTATACATGAGCTGATAATTTGGGGGATAGCCAACTACTTTGTTGTTTATACAGTAGGGTTCCTGTATCAACAGCACATCCACATTCTCTTCATTCTCCCCATTTATCCTCTGTGCCAGTTGATCAGGGACTACTTTTGCCCTTTGCCCATGTATTTGGAGAATCCTTATGACATAGTTCTGTGTGCCAGTCCCTTGTCTTCTTCCAGTGTGCAGAATTGCATCGTCCCTACTGGCCATAATCAGTTATGTAGGTTATTATGGCCTTGACTCTGTTATATTCTGGGCAGGATTTCTCTGTTACGGCATGGTTGTGTGGCTTCTTAGCATGCTTGCAGTTTGCACAGTGTGCTGGCTGATCTTTCATTGGGCAGTCCTTGTAGGTGTGTCCAGATGCCGCGCAGTAACCACAGGTGTTTTATGCACTCGTGCACTTGGCAGCTGTGTGTCCATGTCCCTGGCATTTAAAGCACCTGTTTATGTGGTTGTAGTTTTTCACTTTGTGTGAGGTACAGTTAATGTAGACACGGCCTTGCTGTGTTAGCTTATTCCAGAGCTCTGGTGTTGTCTCCAAAACCAACTTTACGTATTCCCATTCCTTTGGGCCAGTCTTCCTGAGATGTGTTGAGCCTGGAGAGGTTTCTTTCAAACAGCTCAGTTTTCAGCTCCTCTTCTGTTGTCTGTCTTGGGACGTCGAAAATGATTACCTTTGGATTTCTTTTCTTTGGATCTGATGTAGCAATTCCGGACTCAGCTATGTCTCCACACTTCCTTATTTTTTCTGCATCCTGATCATTTGGGACCTCAAGCACAATGCCTTTGTCTTTTACTGCCTTACATTTTGAGATCCTTACATCTTTCAGTGAAGTGGCGATTAGCATCCTTACTTTTCTGAGCTCCCTCTGCTGGTTTGATCATGAGAACTTTTGGTTTCTGGGTTTTCCTGGGCTCGTTTTTTGGTATGGATGGTTGTGCCGCTGCCTTGCTGGCATAGCTCTCGACTTGTACAGGAGATGTATTTAGAGTAGCCTTGACACACCTCAGCTCTGTTGTAAGCTCTAGAATATCCATTTCATATATCTTCAGTATCTGCTCGTATACTGTCAGCTTCCCTAGAATGTATTTCTTCTGGGCGTTGTTTATCTTGTTGTTCTCGTTAAACAGAAACGCCTCCATCTCTTCTCTTATGATTGTCATTGCTTGAAGGTCAGTACATGTCTTAGTTCCTTCCTTGTCACTTGGATTCATGGAATTTCGGCCCACTTCCTTTCCTATATCTCCATTTTCTTTACTGGGCCCCATTCTGGGGCGGCTTTTCAGAGCTCTTTTCTTCCTTTGGGCTTACACTTCCACCCGTGATGAGAACACCTCAGGGAACAGAAAACTTCTATGGGAAGTTTGCTCTAGGTGCCAGCCACTATCCTCTTCCACCTTGACACATTTACATGATATTTCTTATGTAACTAGAGTTCCTAACCTAAGGAAAGAAAAGTAGAGTTACTAACCTAATAATAACATGAGGCGTATAAGGGCCCTATGTATCTTACGATGCTAATCACCAAGGAGTCTATTTCCTATCGTCGACGTTCATGCAGAGCTGACAGCTACACAGTACATATGACTTAACTTATCTGAAAGTATTTCCTAACCGAGCAGGGACTAAACAATAAGACACACATATTGGGAGAGGGAGAAATACAAACTACAGACAAAAAAAACTAACATATATGATAACAACAAGGTGGCACACGATTTATCTTTTCAGTTCCATTTACTAACCTAACCACATTTACACAGTTGCATAGTATTAAACACCTGCTCCGCCTGATCAAGAGCTGTCTCTGCACTCGTTTTTCCTTTTCAGTTTGCTATCCTAACCTAACACATAATTACACAGTTTCACAATTACAGACACGCGATCTTTCACATGTTGATAGTGTTTTAATCTAACAGACAACAGAAGATGTAGGGACAGGTTATAATTGAGAAGTTATACCACCTAAACAGAAAGGCTGGTATCATTGATGGCTGGCGAGCGAGAAGGTCAATTCTGCTATAAGAGCCCTACTCATTTAAGATATAGGAAACGTGGAGGAACAGAGAACACATCACTAACTACAGCCTTCGAATTTCGGCGATGTGACTACCGTTTACGAAAGAATAATGACGATAGATGCTATACTATGGTCGGAGAACAGGGTATTTTACACTTAATCTGGCAGGGGATGAACCATATAGCACTCGCCTTGCCTTGAGTTTCCCCTAGAGACTGTCGCTAAGCCGATGCTAACAGATTTCCTCGCGCAGCGTGTCGCGCGCTACAGGTCGCCCGCGCGTGTGCGTAGACCATAAGTAAATACTGTTCCACTGCTATATTATGACAGAAGGACCACTATTTCTTTACGTCAACAGATAGAGGATGAAAAGGCGTACGGGAACACGTGTTTGATAGTTTCCTACAGGCAGGATTTGGCCGAAGAAATCTGTAGTTCCCGTCACCATGCGGTCGTTTCGGTATCTTTGCTTGCAATGCCAGTAACTATAGAACTCACAAGGAAAAACGTGCTTCCCTCTACATCACTGGATAACACGATACTTGGACAACACTATCACATGCGTACAACCTGCTACTGAAAGCCGTCACGTGGATGCAAGCGGATTTCTACAGAAACGAGGTGTGCGCGTGGTCCGACACGTGGCCGCTTCGATGTCGTCACTTACAATGCCTATAACTCCTAAACACACAAAAGAATGTACACTTCTCTGTTCATATTTGGATAGAGAAACACATGGGGAACAGCAGTGCATGCGCTCAAAAGAGCTATCAACTACCGTCAGGCGGATGCAAACGGATTACTGCATAGGCGCGGAAGAACGACGACACGTGTGCGCGCCCATAGGAAAAATCAATTTAATAGCTCTATTCTACAAGGTACACGACAATTTCTCTACGTCCTCTGATAGAGTATAGGAACATCTATCAATCGGTGGTCTTGAACTTTTCCCAACACCACATCTTTGGATGATTTTCGGCTACTTCCGGTCGCCACGTGGTTACCACGCGTTCTTCGGTTTGATTGTCTGTATCTTTTAAACTATCAATGGAAGACCCACTTATTTACACACTGTCCGCTAGAGGAGGACCTGGAGAATACAGCCATGTACTTGAAAGCTAGATAACGACTGAAGCTACGCGGATGGAAACGGATTTCTAAAAGCACGCGGTGCACGCGGAGATGCGCGCGGGACAAAGGGCAACACACGACCACCAAAATAGCACTCTCTAGGCACAGTGGGCCGCTTTACTGCACATTTACAGATGAAATATAATTACAGCACCTGTCCAGTACCACTGAAGTGGCAAGAATTCACGAGTTTGTGGTAAGTCATGGCTTTACGAAAAAGAACCGGTTTTTTGAAAAACTTTGACACAAATACCATTTCGAAGACCCAGGTGATACGTCAGAGACGTCCCACGATGTAGTTTGCGTCGGTGAAGCACTTCACAAACACCACAACTTTCGTAACTAAGACGACACAGCGCTAGATTTCCAATTTCGAATACGTTACCATAACTCAAAAACGGTTTTCCTACACAGGTTGTAATGTCACAACGCGCAACTCTGTGCCAAATTTCACAATAATCGCACTCGATTTACCCACCCAAAATGCCGAAAGAACGGGAGCGCACGCGACGCTCGACCGCAAGCGACGAGAGGTACAGCGGGAATCCCCAAGGGACAGCGGGAATTTGGCATATTGGATATAAATCTTCATGAAACGCAAGATATAGGGGTGGATTGCACCTTAAGAGTGCGGGAAGAGTCCGCCGTTCATCCGCTGGAGTTGCGATTTGGGCGGATGGGGTGGGGCACGTGCGGGTACGGGTGGAATGATTGTCGGTCGACGACTTCGTGCAACGCAGGCACGGGCGTTGGGGCTCCTGTGGGGCACAGATGATGCAGGCTTTGTGGGTGGGGTCGGAAAATGGGCACTGTGGGACCTAGCGATGTCGTAGTCGGCTTGGCGTTTCATAGATGGCGGTATCGTCGGTGCAGCAGGTCATGTTGCGGGAGACCTGCAGATGGCGGTATTTTTTGTGGTGCGCTCGACATGGTGGACGTAGTGTTGTCCGATTCGCGTAGATGGAGGTATTGCATGTGGTTTCGTCATATTGTCATAGATGGCGATGCTGTGTTTTGGCAGTATGGTTGGCGTAGTTTCGTTGGATTCCTGTAGATGGGGGTGTCGTTTCTGGGCCAGATGGCAATCTAGTTTGGTCACATTCCCATAGATGGCTGTGTTGTGCCTGTTTATTGTAGACGTTGATGTCGTCTGGACCAGAGGGCGCGCGCGAATCCCTCGTCTCTTTCATTCATTTATTGCTCTTGTACACATCGCTCCCTACAGACTTATCACCACCCACACTAGCCGCCCTGGGGACTTGCCAACGACACATCCTATCCCAAGTCTATTTTCTTGAGGAGCATCATGTGTTATTATATTTTATTTCACATTCATGGTTTAGAGGTATTGTAGTTCGTACGCTATGTTACCACACGGCGCTGGGGCCGGCTACACTCACCGTTGCTGCCGGCCACCACGACCGCCGCACGGCACCCACCTGACACCGCCGCCTCCACGCGACGCACCGACCGGTGGGCCGACACTGCCCGTCTGGCACCCATCACCGGCTGACAAAGCGATACGCTGTAGTGCGGCGGAACACAATGCGCCCGGCCGCTGTCGCCTCCCCCGCGCGCACGGAGGCGGCACCCATCGCAGCACCCATGCCAGTGGCAAGAATCCCACAAACCGATACGCCTCAGTCCGCCATACCCAATGCAGCGCACTGGGTGCGGTGCGCCCAGCCTGACCGATACGCCCAGAGATGCGAACCACAAGGAAACAAAATACAAAATACAAGATACAAGATAGGGTGGGGTGGGGTGGGGGGGGGGCGGCACACGTGCCCCTGGCGCCCAGCCGCAGGGGTCATGTCTCGCGACAAGACGAATCCCCCAAGCTAGGGCTGAGTCTCAACAGATCGCAGCGTGACAACTGCTCTACCGGACACCTGCGTTATTCTTTGACAGATGTACCGCCCCAGTCAAACTCCCCGCCTGGCTGTGTCCTTGAATCGGTTCCCGTGAGGGAGTAAACTGCGCCGCACACGCGGACGCGCCGACGCACACGGGATGCACGGCATGCACAGGCTTGCACCCACACGCACCGCACGCTGTGGAGCATGGACACGGAACCGCGTCGCGAACGCAACCCTAACACGCTTGGCTCGAGAACACCGTGACGCCGGGTTGTTATACCACAACACACGCGCTCCGCCTAACCGAGTAAGTAAAGAAACAATGAAAGTAGTGGTATTTCACCGGCGATGTTGCCATCTCCCACTTATGCTACACCTCTCATGTCACCTCACAGTGCCAGACTAGAGTCAAGCTCAACAGGGTCTTCTTTCCCCGCTAATTTTTCCAAGCCTGTTCCCTTGGCAGTGGTTTTGCTAGATAGTAGATAGGGACATTTTTTTCCATTGAATACAACATAAGGCCTGCTACCTGGAAATTACTAAAGCAGGTCATATTTAAGGAATTATTACATTATTGGCATGTGTGAATTTCATAATTATTTTTATTTTTCAGCCTTCTTAGCCTCATGTCTGAGTTGCCCATCCCTAGGGCCGTGGACCCGGGCTGCTACTACATCCCAAACCACTTCCAATACAATTTTTTTTCAATTAACTAATTTTTATTATGATATCCTAACTACCAGGAAAATAGACTGGAGTGTATAGAGGAAATTAGAGGAAGTGTAAAAGACCCATCAGCAACCTAACCTACCCCAAGATGTAGTACAACTCAGCAATTGCCTTGTCTATCAAATCTATGCCTCATGTACACTTGCCAAGGTCTAGGTAGATCTTCAAGACCTGGCATCCCATGAAGCACCGATCTTGTGTAGCATCCTGAAGAAATACATCCTGTCTTTATAGCCATGACATGGAAAACTTCAGAGTAATCTCTGGCAAACATCATGTCATGACAACCCAGGATGTGTGCCGACCATATATTGTTCAGCATGAAATCAATTATCCACAATTAAAACACAATCATAATGTACTAAGAGTAGTGCAACATCGAAAATGCCTGAGCTACTAGCTAAACTAGGTTAGACTCTACTCTATATATAATTTTTCATCGCAGTCAATCCCGTCGCAGCACCCCGCCGTCGCCATCCCCCTCGTTGCCATCTACCTCGTCGCAGACTGAGAGTAAACATGTTCATGCACTCGACGATCCGCCAGATAGGCAGCCCGCGCACGGCCACGCGGAGCGTACCATAAGAAGCGACGGCGATTGTGAATGTTCATTGGTACTGATGGGGTTCATTCTGTAGCATTTCCTTCATCTGGGGAATTACCACGCCGTGCTCTCGTCGCAGCTGCAGGTCCCAGGGCTGCTGGATCTGCGCGTCGCCGTCGATCCATTCTTCTTGCTGCCTGCTGTGCTGCTCTTCCCCTGCCATCACATACACACGCATCTGCTTAGCAGAAAACTCATCTGACAGCACACGCAGTACTTCACACGTGTGTACGTCTCGCACGATTTCAGACACATTCTTACTACGTAACATGTGAAGTAATTCCGTTGCTACATCATTTCCTTGACATATATACCATGTGTTCTGGATCTCCCTCAGCACCACACATACAGCTATTATTATCTGAACTATTGATTTTATATAAGTAAGTGGGATATGGACCATGTCCAGTAAGAAAATGGACCATACCCCTACTCACATTTAAATGTCTCATCCAGTGTCATTCCCTGATGTCCGGGAAAATTTCATACACTCGTCTACCCGTATCGATGTTGTCCCAGATTTGTTGCCACTCTCTGTCCATCCAGTGCTTGAGCTCTAATTTATTTTCTATTCTCGCACCTGTAATTGCCTCTACTTTGTCAGCTTTGCCCCTTCGCAGCCAGTAAAGGGCTCCTCGACGCCTGATTTGTAAGTCTATAGGGTATAGATCTAGGATGACCAACAGTGCCTCCACTGGCGTGGTTTTGAAGGCTCCTGTCATTCTAATGAGAACACTGCGTTGCATTCTTCTCAGATGCCTAACTGGTTGCACCTGTCGCAGCTTATGTGCCCAGGCACTTGCCCCAAATGACACAATCGACATTAGGATAGCCTCATGATAAATTCTAACAACATTAATGGGTAATTTGTAATTGGATGTAGCAATCGTACAGATCTTGTTCATAAGGTTCAGTGCCTTCTCGCACACCAGTTTAATGTGTGCACTAAAGTTCAGCCCCTCATCTAGGTGCAGCCCAAGATATCTACAAACTGTCTCCCTGCTTATTGGAGTGCCTTGCAATTTTATGGATGGACCCCTACCTGCAGATAATTTACCTTTTAGCAATATGTATTCAGTTTTACTAACCGGTATTTGAAGTTTATTGTTAGTACACCACTCACTTACAGTTTTTAACACTGTAGTTGCTCGATTTTCAATTAAATTTCTAGAATCGCCAGTTATGATTACGAGCAGGTCGTCTGCATATGCTATTATACCAGCTATGTTTTCGTAATTTACGAATATTTCCAAGAGTGGTTCTGTCAAAACATCCCAGAATATAGGGCCACAAATGGAGCCCTGGGGGCATCCCTTGCTAATGTGTCTTATTATTGTGTGTTCTGGTGATCTCCATACTACCCTTCTATCCTTGCAGTAATCAAGCATCGACATGTATAGGCACTGTGGAGTTCTTAGCTCTCGCAGTCTTGCGAACAGCGAAGGCCAGAACAGATTATCGAAAGCACCCTGTATGTCAATCGTAACACCGACAACATACTTTGCCTGCGAGGTTTAAGTTATATGTAATGCTTGATTAACCGCATCATCTATCGACCGTCCAGCCCGAAAACCGTACCGACATTGGTTGAGCCCGTGGAGCTCCCTATGATCGCTCAGCCGTCCACACAACAACCGTTCCTGGACCTTCCCCATAGTGTTCAGCAGGCATATTGGACGGTAACTCTTCACGAATTTCATATCTCTATCTTCCCCTTTTTTGATAATGGTTGCCTCAGCGATCTTCCATACCTTTGGTACTCTTCCCTGCAAGAGGCACTCATTAAAAAGAGCTGTTAGATATGGCACGATTTTACTTTTCAGTTGTAACGTTTCTGCTGTGATCTTGTCTATTCCAGGGGATTTGTTTTTCTTCATGGTGTCAATAGCACGACTCACTTCCTCCTGAGAAAATGGTACAACCACTCCTTCATCTGGATACTCTCCTTGCATTTTCTGTCTCAAGAGTGCCTGGTGTTCATTATCTGAAGCTGGATCATCACTTGGGAGTAAACTTTCCATTAAATATTCTGCCGAGTCTCGCCACCCTGATGTGGTAGAACTATCTGCCTTCTGAGGCGTCGACAAGATGAGAGGTGTCTTAAGCTTCTCACTCACAATTTTATATGGTAAGCCCCATACATTAGTTCGAAATTCCTTTTTAACGAAGGTTTCCCAGTGCTTTATTCTCGTATTGATTAATTCCTCCTTATAAACTGCTTTGATTTCCCGATAGATTAGTAACCTTCTGTGCTTCTCTCTGTCACCGAGAGACCTCTGATACGCACGCCGTGCCCTACGAACATTTCTCTTTAATTCTGTTAGTGTGGAACTCCATGGCACTTTAGAGCCTCGAAAGAATGGGCGCTTAGGTATGAAGGTATTCATAAGGTTTTGTATATGTACCTGTATTGCTTCTGCTGTCGAATCAATGTCAAAGCTATTCCGCACCGGCACCTGCAGTTGAAACTCCTCCCTCATGCGCTCCCAGTCTGCTGTTTTATAATCGAAGTAGGTTGCTGTATAATTCTCCTCCCTGTTTACATTATTTACGCTTACAAGGCTAAAGGTAATCACATTATGATCACTTGTAGTCACTCTGTTCAGTACTTGCCAGGCCTGTATCCTATTTAGCACACTACCATTTGCCAATGTAATGTCGATATTAGATTTTGCCCCTGCCCTATTATGATAAGTTGGTGGAAACCTGGGTTTATTCACAATTATTAAGTTCTGCTCCGCGAAAGCATCCTGTAGTTAAAGTCCTCTCTCGTCAGTTTCTCTACTGTTCCATAGTACCGATTTAGCATTTGCATCTATTGTGAAGATGTGGAATCTGTTACCTCCAGCCTCGTTGGCTCTTATCATTTTATCGAGATAGGGTTGTATCTCATGTGCATATTGAAAGTACAGGTTAGTTAAGAGAAAGACACCCTCAGTTGTCGCTAGCTCCACAGTAACAGAGTGCTCATTATTTACCTGAGCAATTGTTGTCACTGATACCTCTCTTTTCCGTACCACTACAGCCACCATTGGGTTCTCTCCGTTCATGATCACTCTTGCACCCATTGGGCAATGTACCAGTTTCCCTTTCGTAGTGTAGGGCTCCTGGATACATATAATATCCAAACCTCGGTCTTCCGCAACCTTCCATATTTCTGTCATTACGGTGGTGCTACGCATAGCATTAATCTGAGCAACAGTTATACCTAAATTTCTCCTACTCATTAAGGCTGTCTGACATGATTATAAAATCTAAAACCTGTCTTGTCGTACTCATAAACTGTTCTACCATAACACTCCACAAATTCCTTGTAGAGCTCCTCTTGATCAAATTTTTCGTTACGTCGGGTATATGCCCTCTGAAGTATCTCGCCCAATTCTTTCTTCCCGGTTGGTAGATTATTACATCGCAGAAATAGCCTGTCGGCAGTTCCGGGATATGGAAAGCCGATTGTATTCCCTTTCGGATGCCCTATTCTGACAATGTGCCAAAGGGCTACAACTAATACACTCATATCTTCTAATCTAGAGAGTCTGTAATTCTCTTCAAGATCAACATAAATCGATCGAGGTTCCAATTGTTTACAATCATTTCCCGCATTTGTTGTAGGCTTCAGTGTGCCTGAACTGTCTGTATAGTCGGTCTGAGTACTAGTAGTGATCATGTCGGGTTTATGACAGGGCTCAATAGTCCTTTCGCTTTTGCTCTTTAACTTCGACCTAATCTTGGTGAGAATTCTATGATTTTCATTGCCAGCTTGATACACATTTTACTCCCTGCAACGGTAGTGCTAATGGTGCTGTCCTGAATTGATGAAGAAAGATTTTTCCCCTGTTCCTGGGGGAAAGTACTAATGTCTGTGGTTTTGTTCTTATCGGTATCACCTATATTCTGATCATTATTTTCACTATTGCCTAACGCAAGATCTGACTTGTCCTTAAAGTACATCTTATCTTCACTTGTAGCTGCCATTTCGTCCTCTAATGTGTTAACATCTACGCAGTGGACTAGTTCTAAAGTATGTAGAGGTTATTTTTTCTCACGTTGCATGTTCCTCCATGCAATTGCCCTACGCCAATTCCTAAGCCTCGTAGAGGGTGGCTTATGTTTCCTACATGTCATATTCTTATCAGCTATTTGTGCGATTTCCTGACATTTGAAGTCTCTACCTGGTATGAACTCTTCACTATATGGTGATAGATTACTGTCCATAATCTGTACTTTCGATTAGTCTACGCAAATATAGCTGATAGGTAGGGCACTGAGGACCTGGTGTATTGCACACCTTGCATCTCGAAGAACACGGAATACACTTTGCTGGCTTATTTGAGTTCGGACAATTTATTTTTTGGTGGTTGTCTTCACCACAATGCGAACACACAAAGGACTTGGCAGTACACTTTGCACTTCTGTGACCGAAATTCTGGCACTTAAAACATTTGAAGGCAAAATAGTCTTTCACAGACAATGATCTAAAATCCACATACACTCGTTTTGCTTCCACTAACAGTTTCCTCACTCTTGCACTTACTTCAAAAACATGGTTTACCTCCACCTTTCCTTTAGGACCAGTCTTAAAACAGGGTCGCATTTCTTCAGAGATCTCTTGTTTGCTTATCTTGTCTGCAAGATTTTGCTGCCAAATTGTCTCTACTAGCTCTCGCTCACCGATTTCACTTGGCACATCATAAATAATGATAAGAGGACGCTTCTTCCTAGGTGGCTCGCACTTCAAAGTTTCAGCGATTTTACTATTTGTGGAGATCTTTTGGATATCCGCAGGGGATTCAGTTTCAACAATGAGAACACCGTTCACAGTGCTCATATTCTTAATTTTAATTTGCTCTTTTCTTGGGTCAATCATACTTATAAACCTCTGCTTTGTTACTTTTGCATCACTCTCATCTTTTGATTTAACGAATAGTGTATTCGGCACCTTTGCTTGTGCAGACGCTATTTTGGCTTTGGTGGTGGGGATGTACTTACTTGGTTTTGCTACAACTTCAGCAAATGAAGGTGCAGCCACTTTTGGGATCTCTTCTTTAATGTTATTGATTTCTTTAACGATTCCCTCACTCTTCTCAACGAGTGTCTCTCGCAGCCACTGGTTTTGCTTGACGAGCTCCTCATTCCTACCAACTAATTTGCATTGGTACCTCGGCCACAACGCGAGCTTGTTCCGCAATTCACTCATTACATTTACTGTAATCTTTTTGGTAGGTGTCATGTGTTCATCTATGAATTCCAAAATGTTGGTATAATAATCCTCAACTTTATTTAATTTGGTGCCCCCACCACTTACATCCCCCCACATTTCCTTCCTTGTCCTCTGAGGATGACATTATGCCAGCATATTACACAGTCTATTGGACGAACTGTGAGCACACACAATATCTCGCAACAGCGAGACAGGGTGCATCGATAGACTCTATTTACCCAACGTCTAGCCAACTCTCACTAAGAGTGAGATAGTCGGATTCAGAGTTTAGTGCCAAGCTGATGTTATACTTGTCCATGGTACAACGATCGAACAAACAGCCGCACAGAGACTCGTGGTACACAGATCGAACTAATGTCGCTTCCTACCGCCTGTGGTACGCAGATCGAACTACTGACGACCGTGGTACAAAGATCGAACTATGCACGCCTGTGGTACACAGATCGAACCATGTCTGACAGAGAATTTTAAAAGTTAATTTACTACTGATACAGTTATTAGATCAGACTTAATCACAGATTAGATCACTTAAAACGTGATTAACCGCTCTAGTTGCAGATGCATACCTGCTGCATCAAAGTTATCTGGAGGGAGACTGTATAGATTAGGAAGTTCAAAATCGGTGTCACAAACAGATAGTCACAATCAAGAGTAAAGCCAATACTCACAATTCACACGTTAGAAGAATCTCTAAGCTCAGGAATCACACATCAACACAGATAACTCGTCCCACTGTTGAGGTTATGGCGCAAAACGTGCCTTTTCAATCACACGTTTCGACAGTACTCGAATACCGACACGAACACGCTCACGTGAAACGCGGCTCGAATCTGACGATATCGAGAACTCCCACGAAACAGCGAAATGCGAGTAATTCACACACAAACTACAGATTTTTTCTCACTGCATAATCGACGCAACACACCATGGCAGCCATCTTGGCGGTATCCACAGCACTCGGCTCGGGCGAGCGACTTACAGCATGTATAGGGACAGTACCTTACATGGGATCACTAGTTTGGGGATACCCCTCACCCATGATCTACTATCCAGTTTCCACCCCCAGGGGGACGGTCTTGGAAAAACTACCCCCAGGATGGGGTAATGGACCCTCCTACTAGGAGGAGCACCTTCAGCCGCCCTTAGGCGCCCACGGGAACCACGTGGAGGCGGTGCCGCCAACCTTGTCACCGACCCTTGTGACAGGGATATAGCATCCACAGACAGCATGTCGTTTGCACGGGAGGTAAATCTCCAGGTTGGCCAGACCCACATGCTGACGAACTCTGTTTTTCCAGGTTCTGTGGCACCATTTACCTTCAGGCACACAGTTCATACGTACAATATATATATATATATATATATATATATATATATATTTCGAATGAATAATACAGGAGAACTTTATTGTGTCTATACATGTATTATACCTTGTGCTTACCGATCTCTTTGAAAACTAGTAACCTTTGTTCATGTGTCCACATTTCCACTCAGCTGTCTGTAAGCTATTTGCTTAGATGTACTAATGCAGGCAGCCTGCGTCTTACTATCTTGATAGCTATGTGGTGGCAGAGGTGTATGATCTGTTGTCAGATTTGTTTGAGAGACCACACTTACAATGTGTATGCCCACATGTATGCTATTATGCACTTACACCTATGTAGTACATGTTTGTATTTACACTCTAAAACTATATACTACTTGTATGTGGCAGACAACTACCTAAGAATATATGCATCTCTATACTATTGTTTAGCTTGTTGTCTTTTCATTTTGGGTGTCAACCCATGTATACACCAGCATTTGAAATATGTTCACTTTACACATATAAGTAATATATCTATATCTACCCACCGATGACTACACTATTTCTATGTATGTGGAACTATATACTTGTTTATATTGGTCAACCTAAGTATAAGTCGTTTCTTAGATTACTCTAGACTTCCACCCATTTCAGCGATTGTCCTTGCTACATCTCTGACCTCGAAAACTTCCTCTGCAAAGAGTTTTAACGCAGTGTAATTTTCTTTCTTTCCAACCAGCATTCGCTTCGAGTGGAACACATTTTGTCCCACAGCATTTTTAAGTCTGTGTCTTTGTTCTTCGTAGTTTCTTCATATGTAGAGGATATGGTCTACGTTTTCCTCTTCTCCGCAGGTGCAGGTGGGATCTGTTTCAATTTTTAATTCCCACAGTTTCTTCTTTAAACCGTGTCCAGTAAGGAGACAGGTGAGTGAGAAGGGTGCTATTTTCGTTTGACTCCATCCGGTACGCCAGTGAGAGACCTGTTGAGACCATTTGTACATGTCTCTTCCCTTATCTGAGGACTCCCACCTTGTCTGCCATTCTGCATGTAGTAGGGATTCTATGGCCTTGGTTTGATTAACCCTTGCTGTTTGTGTGTCAGGCACAGGAAATCCTGCTACACTTCCACCCATACCATGTTTTGTGTGGTAGGTGAGAGCTGCCCTAATGACTTTCAGGTCCAGTGGTAAGCATCCTGCAAGCACCTGCAGGGCTTCATTAGATATTGTTCTGCATGCCCTGGTCATTTGTAGCAGAAAGGGTCTCTGTATTGCAAATAGGATCCTTTGTATGTATCTGTTGTTTGCTCTATCCCCCCATGCTGCAGCACCGTATCTACATATTGACGGGCAAAACCCACTGTATATTAATTTCAGGGACTGTCGTTTGAGACCCCATTCTGTTCTCGTCACTCTTACTAACGCACCTGAAATTGCACCAAGTTTCTGTTGCAGTCTTATTGCATGCTGGGTGAAGGACAGTTTTTCATCGAGGGTGACTCCCAGATACGTGAATTCAGAGACAAACCTGATATTCTGTCCTTCAAATTTTACTTGTGGGGGCCTTTCTCTATCAAAATGACCTTTTAGTATCATAGCTACAGTTTTGGGTCTGGAGATCTGTAGCTTATTTCTTTTGGCCCATTCCCCAATCGTTTGAATGGCTTGTGATCCTTTCTCCTCGAGTTGCTTCCTACTGCAGCCTTTTATCACGATGGCGCGAGGTCGTCTGCATATGCCACCTGTGTCCATTTATCTCCATAATCTTCCTTCACTATTTCATCGAACACAAGGTTCCATAGGAAGGGGCCACAGATGGAGCCCTGGGGGCAGCCTTTTGTGATACCCTTCTCAGTTGTGCCAGCACTGGTTTCTACCATGGTTTTGCGGTGACTAAGATAGATTCCCATAAGATGGTAGATGTTTTGTGGGCAGTCTATTTCTCTTAGTCTCCTCATTACGCTTGGCCACCATAGGTTGTCAAAGGCTCCTGCTATGTCCACAAAGATGGCCATGACATATTTTTCTTCACATTGGGTGGTGTTTAAGACTTGCCGGATTGCCATCTCTGTGGAGGCACCTTTCCTAAAGCCAAACTGGTTTGGGGCATTGAGGCCTGACTTCTCATACTGTTCCTCGAGGCGGCCAACAATCAGTCGTTCCAGCACCTTGCCGAGTATGGCAAGCAAGCATATGGGACAGTACGACTTTGGTTCATCCCTTAGCTTCTCCTCCGATTTCAGTAGTATGCAGACTCTTCCTACTTTCCATGCTTCCGGTACTGTTTGTTCCCTTAGGCAGGAGTTGAATATGTCCATTAGTATGTCAGGGTGTGTGTGCCATATCCTTTTGATTATTTTGTCGTCGATGCCATCTGGGCCAGTGGCTTTCTTTGGTTTGCAAGCTTTGATGGCTGCAGCGATTTCCTCACGTGTGAAGTCAAAAACTATGACAACATAGTCATTGCACCTGTTTTCTTCTTTTAGTGCATCCTGGTCAGCCGTATCCTCCTCTGGATTGTCATCTGGTAGCAAGGATCTCAGCAGGTGTTCAATGCTCTCCTTCCACGTTAGGATATGAGTCTGGTCGGGGAGTTTTATATTACTAAGGACATTATCAGTGCCACGTTTTGGTCTAAGTATTTTCTGTGCTACTTGCCAGGGATTGTTGCTATTGTCACAGTCTGTTACCCATTTTTTCCAAGTGTCTTCCTTGGCCTTAGTTATTTGTTTTGTATATTCATTTATCTTCGTGTTGTAGTTCCTTTTAGCTGCCTCAGTCTCGGCCTCATCCCCATTCTTGCGTGCTTGTTGTAGGTTTCGTCGGGCAATTGTTGTGTCGCGTCGAAGCTGTGTGAGGGTGTCATTCCACCAAGGTACAGAGTCCTGCAGCTGTGTCCTTTTCTTCATGGATCTGTGGCAACTTAAATTTATTGCTTCCTCCAGGCGCTTCACTTTTCCAGCTACGCTCATTTCCGCGCTGTTCATTATGTTGGCTATTTCATCTGCGAAACATTGGTCAAATATTGGCCATTTTGCTTTGTGTGTGTTGTATTTTTCTTGTTTTGTTGCTTGTCTCGTTATTTGTGGAGGTAGCACAGTGTAAGATATTGCTCTATGGTCACTGGTTGTCCACTCTTCATGCACCTTCCATTCCGCTATGGTTCTCGCTGCTGTTGCTGTACACAGGGTGAGATCTATGTTGCTTTCGCCATTTGGCCCACTGAAGGTTGTTAGTTGTGAGTCTTTGTTTATTATGACAAGGTTGTGCTGGCATATGAAGTCTTCCAGTATTCTTCCTTCAGCATCAGTTGTGTTGCCATACCACATTGGGGAGGTTGCATTTGCATCCATCCCTATTTCCTGTCAGTTTGTTGATAATTGATTCGAGTTTGTGTAGGAAGCTGTCTAGAGGTTGGCCATATTGACAGTACATGCTTACGAGGTAGAGTTCTCCAAAGGACCCAACAGCTGTGTGTGCATCGCACAGGGTAGTGAGTTGCAGCACATTTAGTACTTTGGTTCTGATTATTATGGCCGCCTTTGGTGTTCCATGCTGAGGGCTGTGGATGACTCGAAAACTAGGAGGATAACCCTTGATTTTGTCAGCAGGTGTGTATGGCTCCTGCACTAGTAGTACATCTACATTGTCCCCCTCCATTCTTTTCACAAGTTGGCCAGGGACTGTTTTAGACCTCTGGCCATTTATCTGCAGAATCTTTACTGAGTGTTTTTCCAAGTCTCTTGCTTTGTTACCATAGGGTGCTTCTTCATTTTTATTCTTGGCCATATTCGGTTTTTCGGTTTATTAGTTCCTTTATTCTGTTATACTCTGGGCAAGTTTGGTCCTGAAGTGAGTGGTTACAATCCCTCTTCCCACGCTTGCAATTCGCACATTGTGGTGGCTGCTCCTTCTTTTCACACTCTTTAAAGCTGTGGCCTGGGATTGCACAGTGTCCACAGATAGTTTCCTTACTTGTACACCTTACTGATGTGTGGCCATATCCCTGACACTTATAACATCTGCTGATGTTAGTATAGTTTTTCACCCTGTGGGATGTGCAGCTGAGATATGTACGACCTTGTTGGGTTACGTGGTTCCATGTTTTTGGTGCTACTTCAAGTAGC
>NC_064632.1:298042937-298100437 GCF_023864275.1 Schistocerca cancellata
CTAGATCTGACGACTTCCCAGCCGCACAGATAACTGTCGATCCCGCCTCATAACATCCCTGCATGCAGTCAACGAACTCGACCGGCAGACCATGGGCCCTCAGCACAGGGCCAAGGGCACCATGGGCAAGCGAATGGAAGGCCTTTGACACATCCAGAGACGCCAAATACAGCGAGCCGGCAGCTCTGCACGCCTGGGTCATCGCCAGATCCAGAAGGAAGGTGTTGTGAAGCATCCCATCCTGAGGGATGAAAGCCCGCTGACGACCATCCAATACACAGTAGCGCATCAGGCAGCCAACCAGAACTTGGGAAATTCTCTGGTCAGCACCGAGCACACTGTGATCGGACGAAAGTCGGCAGGGGATGCTGCGGCGGTCTTCTTGGGCAGCAGGGTTGTCCTAGCCTGGAGGAGACGGGAAAGGAGGGAACGGGAAAGGAGGAGGAAATTAAGGATCTTCAGGAGAACCTCCCGGGGGAGGCGGCGTAGTTTGGCCGGCGTGAGGCCGTCAAACCTGCAGCAGAAGTGCGGGGCGGGAGGGCAGCAGTGGCTTCTTCTGCAGTTATGGGAGCCCATAGGTCACGGAAGGGCACCCTCTTCGAGAATGGCAACAACTCTTCGGACAGACCCTCACCACATGGAGGTCGAGATCTGGCACGAGGTCGAGGGAAAAGGTCTGCCCAAAACTCAATCAGCCCCGGGTTGGATGGTGGCTGATGCAAAAGTGTGCCATCAAGAAGTCCATTAATACAGCGTGCTTCGTTCTTCCTGAAAGCACGCTGAACCACTACATACTCCCATCTCCTGCATGCAAGCTTCCTCTCTGGGGGCTGCTGGGTCCACACACTCACAGCTTGGTGGACAGCTGGCTCCTTGCTGCCTACTTCATCAAGAGCAGACAGCAGCATTGCCCGGATAATATCGTGGCTAGTGGTGGGACCCAGAACCATGAGATCATCAAGCGAGCGGAATCGGCTGTATGATGAGGGGAGTTCCGCTACAAATGACCAGATGGCTAGGTCGACATCTTCCCCCTGAGGTGGAGACTGTGGCAAACATTGAGTGTCAACCGGCTCGCTAGCAGGACCACGAGGGCCGCGATCCATTCCGGAGAGTTCGGTGAAAAACTTTGATACCATGTCTTTATAGGTCTGTGCTCTACGCTGACACTTAATTGATTCCAGCGTTCGCTCGGGGAAGGCCTTGGCAAGTTCCTGGTTTAAGAACCTACAGCCCTGGATGGTAAGGGCTGCTTCTGCATGGGCCAAATGCAGCAGCTCTTCCTGGGTCCACCTGGCCTCCTTCCTCTCGGACTCAATCTCGGCATTAACAGCAGTCGGATGGGCGCGACGCCGATGGACACCGAGCCCGGTCTTGGTGGAAAACGACCGCTTACAATCAGGGCAGATGGCGGGGAGCGCACTGGTTGGCTGGTTGGGTGGCTCATCAGCTGGCACAGGCGCTCCAGTGGGAGGCCTGGTACCACGTTTGCTTCTACTAGTTGCACCAGCTGTAACAAAGGCAGGGGGGCGGTAAGCCCCAAGCCCTAAAAGGCACCCTGCTCTGTCGGTCGGGAAACTGAAAACTGTTACGCGTAGACGTAACCATTCTCAGCACCCTCACGACCCCCGCCACTTGAAGGCCAGAACTAGGATTTCCCACCGTGAGGCTAGTTGAACCATCATCCACCCGACATCACAAGGATGCTGAGGGGTGGATCGAGAGCGTCAATATATTACGCATCAGGTGGGCATTTGGGAGTCATAGTTACTCCCGCCATTTACCCGCGCTTCCTTGAATTTCTTCACGTTGACATTCAGAGCACTGGGCAGAAATCACATTGCGTCAACACCCGCTAGGGCCATCGCAATGCTTTGTTTTAATTAGACAGTCGGATTCCCCCAGTCTGTGCCAGTTCTGAGTTGATCGTTGAATGGCGACCGTAGAGAACCCGCGCACCCGCGCGCTCCCGGAGGACCACGCTAAGGC
Source organism: Schistocerca cancellata (assembly GCF_023864275.1). Lineage (NCBI taxonomy): Eukaryota > Metazoa > Arthropoda > Insecta > Orthoptera > Acrididae > Schistocerca > Schistocerca cancellata. The sequence continues at coordinate 298,044,927 of NC_064632.1, forward strand.
GGACGCGGCCTCACAGCAAGGAAGATCCGTGGGAGGCCAAGGCACGGGACCGAGCTCGGATCCTGCATGCAGGTTGAAACACTGGGGCACGAACGCCGCGCAGGCGCGCGCATCCTGCACCACCGGCCAGCATGAGGCCGATCAACGGCGAGAGCAGACCACACCCGCGCTAAACGCCCGCACTTACCGGCACCCCTACGGCACTCACCTCGCCCAGTCCCGGCACGTTAGCGCTGACCCACTTCCCGACCAAGCCCAACACGCCCCGATTCTCAGAGCCAATCCTTACCCTGAAGTTACGGATCCAATTTACCGACTTCCCTTACCTACATCATTCTATCGACTAGAGGCTCTTCACCTTGGAGACCTGCTGCTGATATGGGTATGAACCAGCGCGACACCTCCACGTGGCCCTCTCCCGGATTTTCAAGGTCCGAGGGGAAGATTGAGACACCGCCACAACCACGGTGCTCTTCACGTTCCAAACCCTATCTCCCTGCTAGAGGATTCCAGGGAACTCGAACGCTCATGCAGAAAAGAAAACTCTTCCCCGATCTCCCGACGGCGTCTCCGGGTCCTTTTGGGTTACCACGACGAGCATCTCTAAAAGAGGGGCCTGACTTGTATCGGTTCCGCTGCCCGTTTCCGGAATAGGAACCGGATTCCCTTTCGCCCAACGGGGGCCAGCACAAAGTGCATCATGCTATTACGACCCCCATCAACATCGGATTTCTCCTAGGGCTTAGGATCGACTGACTCGTGTGCAACGGCTGTTCACACGAAACCCTTCTCCGCGTCAGCCCTCCAGGGCCTCGCTGGAGTATTTGTTAGTACCACCAAGATCTGCACCGACGGTGGCTCGAGGCAGGCTCACGCCCAGACCCTTCTGCGCCCACCGCCGCGACCCTCCTACTCGTCAGGGCTTCGCGGCCGGCCACAAGGACCGGCCATGACTGCCAGACTGACGGCCGAGTATAGGCACGACGCTTCAGCGCCATCCATTTTCAGGGCTAGTTGCTTCGGCAGGTGAGTTGTTACACACTCCTTAGCGGATTCCGACTTCCATGGCCAGCGTCCTGCTGTATTAAGCAACCAACGCTTTTCATGGTTTCCCATGAGCAACGATTCGGGCGCCTTAACTCGGCGTTTGGTTCATCCCACAGTGCCAGTTCTGCTTAGCAAACGTGGCCCACTTGGCACTAAGATCCGAGTCGTTTGCTCGCGGCTTCAGCATATCAAGCAAGCTGGAGATCTCACCGATTTAAAGTTTGAGAGTAGGTTGAGGTCGTTTCGGCCCCAAGGCCTCTAATCATTCGCTTTACCGGATGAGACTCGTACGAGCACCAGCTATCCTGAGGGAAACTTCGGAGGGAACTAGCTACGAGATGGTTCGATTAGTCTTTCGCCCCTATACCGAGCTCCGACGATCGATTTGCACGTCAGAATCGCTACGGACCTCCATCAGGGTTTCCCCTGACTTCGTCCTGGCCAGGCATAGTTCACCATCTTTTGGGTCCCAACGTGTACGCTCTAGGTGCGCCTCACCTCGCAATGAGGACGAGATGCCCCGGGAGTGCGGAGGCCGCCGCCCCGAGAAGGGCGGGGAAGCCCCATCCTCCCTCGGCCCGCGCAAGGCAAGACCTTCACTTTCTTTACTCCTATAGGTTACGTACAGCCCAATGACTCGCGCACATGTTAGACTCCTTGGTCCGTGTTTCAAGACGGGTCGTGAAATTGTCCAAAGCTGAAGCGCCGCTGACGGGAGCGATTATTCCGCCCGAGAGCATCCCGAGCCAACAGCGGCGCAGGTCTGGGGCCGGGACAGGTAGGTCCGTCGTCCGGGAAGAACCGCGCGCGCTTGCCGGGAGCCCGAGCGCCCAAAGGGGCGAATCGACCCCTCCAGATATACCGCCGAGCAGCCAGCCAGGACACCGGGGCTCTGCCCAACAGACGCGAACCAAGGCCCGCGGAAGGACAGGCTGTGCACCCGGACCGTAGGCTGCCACCCAGAGGGTCGCGACGTCCTACTAGGGGAGTAGCGCCGCCCACCGCACACCGGAACGGCCCCACCCCGCGGCGAATGGAAAGGCAACAGGACACGACCCCGCCGCGGATTTCTCCGCGCGGGCGGCCGGCCCCATCTGCCGAGGGCGTGAATCTCACCCGTTCGACCTTTCGGACTTCTCACGTTTACCCCAAAACGGTTTCACGTACTTTTAAACTCTCTCTTCAAAGTTCTTTTCAACTTTCCCTCACGGTACTTGTTCGCTATCGGTCTGGTGGTCAAATTTAGTCTCAGATGGAGTTTACCACCCACTTGGAGCTGCACTCTCAAGCAACCTGACTCGAAGGAGAGGTCTCGCCGCCACTCGCACCGGCCGCTACGGGCCTGGCACCCTCTACGGGCCGTGGCCTCATTCAAGTTCGACTTGGGCTCGGTGCGAGGCGTCGGGGTAGTGGACCCTCCCAAACACCACATTCCACGACAGGCGGCAGCCTGCAGGGTTCAGTGCTGGACTCTTCCCTGTTCGCTCGCCGTTGCTGCGAAATCCTTGTTAGTTTCTTTTCCTCCGCTTAGTAATATGCTTAAATTCAGCGGGTAGTCTCGCCTGCTCTGAGGTCGTTGGACGAGGTGTCGCACGCCACACCGCCAGCCGGCTGTGCACGCTAGCGAGAAAGTACCGGTATGTGAACCGCCAGGCGACGGGCGCGCATCGCACGTTTAAGGAGACGCGGCCGGCCCCACAGGCGGCCACGGCACTCCCAGGTCTCCGAAGCGGGACAAACGCTGCGCGCTTCAGTATACGTAGCCGACCCTCAGCCAGACGTGGCCCGGGAACAGAATCCATGGACCGCAATGTGCGTTCGAATCGTCGATGTTCATGTGGCCTGCAGTTAACATGTTGACGCGCAATTTGCTGCTTTCTTCATCGACATAAGAGCCGAGTGATCCACCGTCCTGGGTGATCTTTTTTTTTAGTTTCCACTGTCTCTTTCAAAACAGTTGCATAGGCGGGACTGAGGCGTTTGAAGACCCCTGTTCCAGTGTTCTGTGTCCGACGGCCTCACGGCCGATGAGCGTCATACGGCTCCACACCGGAGCACCTTGGTTGGATTTCAACGGGGTCTGCCTCGGGATGCACGAACATGCACGAGGCGGTCGCACGCCTTCGGCTCGCCCCACCGGCAGGACGTCCCACGATACATGCCAGTTAAACACCGACGGGCGGTGAACCAACATTGTGGGACACAAATCCAACTACGAGCTTTTTAACCACAACAACTTTAATATACGCTATTGGAGCTGGAATTACCGTGGCTGCTGGCACCAGACTTGCCTTCCAATAGATACTCGTTAAAGGATTTAAAGTGTACTCATTCCGATTACGGGGCCTCGGATGAGTCCGGTACCGTTATTTTTCGTCACTACCTCCCCGTGCCGGGAGTGGGTAATTTGCGCGCCTGCTGCCTTCCTTGGATGTGGTAGCTGTTTCTCAGGCACCCTCTCCCTGATTCCCCGTTACCCGTTACAACCATGGTAGGCGCAGAACCTACCATCGACAGTTGATAAGGCAGACATTTGAAAGATACGTCGCCGGTACGAGGACCGTGCGATCAACCCAAATTTATTCAGAGTCACCAAGGCAAACGGACCGGACGAGCCGACCGATTGGTTTTGATCTAATAAAAGCGTCCCTTCCATCTCTGGTCGGGACTCTGTTTTTTTTTTTTAAAAAAAAAAATATTTATTCTCAATATTTTATATGATACAAAACAACCCACCACCTTATACAATTAGTGGGTCCTATATTTATACATTTTTTATGTTTTATATTAGTACTACTGCTAACACAATTTATTACTTTTCTGCTGCTCGCACTATGGGCACTTCTATCTATTTTTCTACATTGTTTTATTTTACTTATGCTAAGCTACTTCTACCTGCAGCGTTTACATTTGTGCCAGCATAGTATACACCTACAATGTTGGCCCTGTTCACCGAGCTAATCCCGGTGAACGTGCTCCTGGCACCGGGCTGGCCAGAGTTATGGTACGCTGCAGCACTATACTAAGATTTCTATCCTAGCTTATCCTACGTCTACTCTATCTTAACCTAGTGTCAAAGTTTGTGAGTGTCTCAGATTGGTAGTTGGGCGCACCCCACCCCCTAATCCCAGGCATGGCGGATTCCAGCCGTGAAGCGGCTGGCCAAGTCCTCGCCTCGCCTCGGCGGAACAGGTCAGGTGCGCGGAGTCTAATTTGGGAATAGTTAGGTCTTAATTGTTGTTCCTTAAGTAGTCCCTTATCACTTTGAGTGATATTTCATTGGCTAATTTATTCAGGGTTATAAAGTGGTCCTCATGCCTGAGCAGGTGATACGTGTCATGGTTTGGTAATTGCTGACGAAATTGCGCGGCTACGTCGTCGAAGAGGCGGCACTCATACACCACGTGTTCCGGGGTGCCAGGTGTGGCCCCACAGTCACACGCTGGTGTCGCCTGTTTCCCGAACCGGCATAGGTATGCCGGGTAGGGGCCATGACCTGTAAGGAAGTGCAGCAGTCCTCGTGATGGCGTGAAGTGTTTTAATTGTAACCTTTCCCTAATATTGGGCAGCAGTTCATGTGTTCGCCGACCGTTTTCCTCATTATCCCATTGTTCTTGCCAAAGTTCTTCCCCCCTTCGTTTAATTTCTATTTTGTTCCCCACGTATATCCCCATCAATTCAACTACTTTGTCCCTGTTTCCCTTTTTTATCCAGTACCATGCTGCCTGTTCCCGAATTTTAATGTCGAGCGGGCAGAGCCCCATCAGTACTGTTAGGGCTCCTCCAGGTGTAGTTCTGTATGCTCCCACTGATCTAAGTAACATGCTCCGCTGCACTCTTCTCACAGCCATGGCAGGCATAACCCTCGTGAGTCTGTGGGCCCAGATTCCTGATGCATATCCTACAATTGACGTCAATATACTATTATGGTATAATTTGATTAGTTCTGGTGGTAGGTGGAATCGCTTATGTCCAATTGCAATGAGATGATTTAATGTTTCGAAAGATTTTTGTGTGACAGTGTCTATGTGTGATGCATAAGTCCACCTCTCATCGACGACTACGCCCAGGTATCGCGCTTCATGGCGTCGAAGAACTGGTGAGCCGTCTATCCTCACAGTTGGATTCCTAACTAGTTGTCCTTTTAAGAGTAGATATGTAGATTTTGTTGGAGAAATCTTCATTTTGGACAGGTGGCACCATGTACTTAGGATTGTTATGGCCCTTTCAATTTTCGGCTCTAAGTCTTCGCGGCTGCGGCCACCAACCAGCAGGAGGAGGTCGTCCACGTAGGCTATGCCCTCTAGCACATCATCGCTGTTTTGAAGGTTGTCCAAAAGAGGTTCCATATTAACATCCCAAAAGAGTGGCCCCAGGACTGACCCCTGTGGACACCCCTTGGTGATCTTCTTACTTCCTCTTCCGCTAGGGGACGATAGCCAGACCTCCCTATTCTCACAATAGCTCCTGAGACAGCCATATAGCGACCCTGGGCACTCCTTCTCTCGCAGTCGAGAGAAGAGCGAGGGCCACCACAGGCTGTCAAAGGTGCCACTGATATCCACCATGATGCCGACCACGTATTTGTGCAGGGTAGAGGCGCAGACATCCGCAGCCAGGGCGATGGCGTCAGACGCCGATCTCCCGGTCCTGAAGCCGAATTGTCTGTCACTCATCCCGCACAAAACTCGATGTGCTGCCAGTCTGTCTGCCAGCAACCTCTCAAAAAGTTTCCCCAGTGTGTCTAATAGACAAATGGGCCTGTAGGATTTGGGTTCTCGTGGATCCTTGTCTGGACTTTTCTTAATTATTACAACTGTAGCCCTTTTCCATATTTGGGGGAATTTCCCGAGCCGCAAACACTCGTTGTACAACTTTGTGAGAGGTGCCACCAATTGGGGAGCCAGGAATTGCACCACCTCTGCAGTGATGCCGTCTGGGCCTGGAGCCTTGCCTCTTTCAAGGGCTTTTATTTGTGTAGCTACTTCTTCCTCGGAGAAGGGATATACCATATTGTTGTTTTGGTATTCCTCTAGATCTTGTCTCCGAATCTGTTGTTGTGCTTCAGAGTCATCGTTTTCGCCATCGTCAGGCAGCAGGACACGGAGGAGGACCTCAGCAGTCTCCTGCCAGGTTTCCGTCATCCTGCCCTGATCCCTGACGGTGGACAACACCATGGGTGACCTAATCTTTTCCCGTACTAACTTGTACGGTACGCCCCATGGGTCTGTAGCTAGTTGCGTTTGTACATATTTTTCCCAGCTCTGTAGCCTCACTGCCTTAAGCTCTTGCTGGAAGTGCTCCTTAGCCTCTCTGTATCTCAGCAACCAGCGTTGCTGTTCTTCCCAGACGACACTCCGCTGGTAGTACCTCCTCGCTCTCCTGACCGACTGGCGCATCTGTCCCAGTTCGGTTGACCATGGTGACGGGGAGGCCGCTACGGCTCTCCTCCTGGTTGGTACGGCGGCCTTTGCCGCCCTAACAACTGCTTTCACCAGCTCCTCTGCGTATTCTTCGACATTTTCGTCACCGTCGGGCAATGTTGGTATTTTACACTCCCTCGCCAGGCGATCCCAGTCAGCTCTGTTGTAGTTTAGCTGTGTCTCCCACCCCATGTCCCAGCGGCATTCCTCGTCTCCCAATGAGAATGTGATGAGATTGTGATCACTGGTTGTTACCTGATCCCAGACCATCCAGTTTGTTACTCTGGTGGCAAGATTGGGCGTGACCAATGTAACGTCAATATTAGTGCCCTCGCCCCCACCTCCTGCGTAGGTGGGCGGGTTTCCTTGCTTGTTGGCGACCATTAGCTGTAGCGCCATGATGGTTTCTTCGGCCTTTTCTCCTCGGTCATCTCGTGTGCCGCTGAACCACAGGGGGGACTTGGCATTTATGTCTGCTGTAATAACACACCGACGTCCTCGCAACGCCGTGGTTACTTGTGTAAGCTTGTCTAGGAATTCATCTATTGTCCGGCCGTACTGGAAGTACATGTTAATGATGTATAGTACTCCAGCTGATGTTTGTAGTTCCACGACGTTGCAGTGATCGTCGGTGAGCTGGGAGAGAACTGTGGCTCTTAATGCTTTATTGATTATCATTATAGCTGCTCTGGGTTCTGCTCCGCTGTGAATGACTTGCCAGCTTGCTGCCGCAAATGGGATTCGCCCAGCCAGGGAGTATGGTTCCTGCAAACAGAGCACATCCAGACTCCACTCCTCCACGACTCTGCGGAGTTCCTGCATGACTAATTTGCTGTTGTGTGAGTTAATCTGTCCTACGTTTAAATGGGTCTCGTGCATAATATGTTCTAATATGCGATTCGGGCCAGTTCTTGCTCCAGTCGTGAGCTATTCTTCCATTTGTTATGACAGATTGACTCTAAAGTTCATCTAGATCGAATTTCTCATTTCGTCTTTCAAATACTTTTTTGATTAGGTCACGCAGGGCTCCAAAGTCAGTGGGGAGATTCATTGTCTTCAGCTGTATTCTGTCGACAGCCTCCATCACCGAGAAGGTGACGTCTCTGCCGTATTCGTGACCGACACGTACCACGTGCCTCAGGGCTGTGGTGAGGACCGCCGGCTCTTCCAGGCGTGCTAATTGTAGTGCGTGTTCTAGGTTGGGGTATACCCTATTGGGATCTACGCCCAAACCTTTTTGTATACCAGAGTTGGTAGAGGAAGATGTGCTGTTTATTATGTTTACTTGTATGTCTTGTTTCTCTGGTACTTTCGTTTGTTGTTTTTCCACAGGATGCCCTTTTGGTCGTTCTGGCTCTTTAAGCGACCCTAGTCCCCGTCTTAGGGGAGAGGAAGCACCAATGTAACCACAGGGGTCCGTTTGTACACCAGCATCTTTTGTACCCACTTTTGTGATTCGGATATTGGTAGCTCCTTGTAAGAACTCCCTAAATTTGCTGGCCCTTAGTGCATCCCTCACCCTTTTACTCGGAGACTTTCTCTTAGGCTTCCTGCCGCCTGATATGGATTCAGCCATAATCAGTTCTCGAAATTAGTCTTTGTTCTAATAACCTGTATGTAGGGCAATTTCTTCCCGTGGCATTACAGTTCTTTTTTCCTCTTCTTGTACAAGGGATACATATCCCTGTTTTGCCACAGGTTTTCCTGGTGTGATCTTCTGCGCCACACCTGGAGCAAGCCGGCTTTCGCTCACAGTGTTTGTGAACTTGATCGAGGTCTCCACAATTATGACACCGGGGAACTACAAGGTAGTCCCTAACGTTTATCGAGTGGAACCCCATATAGATTCTGCCCATAGTGGTGAGCTTTCGCCACATATTTCCCGAAACTTCAGCTACATGATGTACAACATCGCGCTCTCTGGGTCCAGTTCTAAAGCGTAATTCTGTTGATTTATTGTCTCATAGATGTCGTTCTCGTTTATTGCAGTGGGTACGGCGTATAGGATTACTAAGGGATTCCGGTTTTTGGGCGGTTCACACTTAACAACCTTTTTAAGTTTGTCATGATTTAGTATTTTGTCCCGGTCTTCTTCAGTGGCAACATCTACTATAACAACGTTTTTTGTTGCCTTTACCTTGTTTATTTTTATTTTGTCTGCTGCCGGGTTTATAGTAGTTGTAAATAATTCCTGTACTTTTTTGATATCCTGGCCTGGCAGGGGTCTTAAGAAGACAGCCGTGTCGGGCCTTTTGAATACCTTTTCAATGTCTCTTTTGTGGTTTGTGTTTTGGTGGCCGCTTGTGCGACCACTCCTGCCCACGTTTTGGTGGGCTGTTTCCGCAATCGCTAATTTTCCTTTTCCAATTCCTCGAGTCGCCCCTCGAGCTTCGCGCTAGCGATAGCCCAGGCGGCGAGCTCCTTCTTAATTGAGAGTACTGCTGTGTTACTTATTTTACCATTTTTGATACTATTGTCTAATAATTGATTTATTCTGGTATGCCATTCAGTCACGTTTTCTGCGTTCTGCCCCAGGCCCTCTTCAGGGGTGGGAACAGTAATTGCCGAACACCTCGAAATAACACTCGACTCACTCGTCTCTTGGTCGGCCATGATTTGTTGACGAGTGAAAAAAGTTGGGAGCCCGTCTCTTACCCCGGACCGGCTCCTCTGGCGTGGGGGGGGGGGGGGGACTATTGCAGCTCGCCCACCGACCTCGCCCCCTAGGTCAAGGGCACTCCAGAGCTGCAGGGTTCAACGCGCCGTTGCCAGCGCACTGGTCCCCATCGAAGGCCTCGTCGTCGACGATTTCACACGACGCTCCTCGGCAAGTGCACCCCGCACTCCGGAGAGGCGGATGCACCCCTCGCCCTTCGCCGCCTACTAGCCCGAGCTTCCACCTGAACGCCAAGGACCCACTCCTACTCAGGTGGTGGGTCGGTCCCCCAGTCGTTCGGCGGTCTGGGCCCATCTAACCTAGCCCAGGCGATGTCACCACCTCCTGGGTTTGGCAGAACACGCCCCGGTTACCCAGGGGCGCGGCGAAGCACCCTTGCCGACTCGCGCCGTGATCCCACGCCGACAAGCGAAGTCGCCGGCATGCAGAGCACCTGCTGGTCTGTACCATGCGAACAGAAAGGGACTGGTGTTCGGTCCCTCGACACAGCTCCCCCTGTGCCACGCACCCTTCGCTTTCGCATCGGGTTGGGTCGCAGCTCTCCCTTTTGACGCAAGGCAGAATGCCAAGCTTGACGTCTGGCACCACGGGAAGGCGGAAAGAGCCACTTGGGAAGGAGAGGCTGTAAGAGACGCATCACTTCCCCGAGTGAGGACTGCCGCGGCACGCTCGACGTAAAGCGATACGCTCCAGTGCGAGCTTCCGTGCCTTACGGCGCGCCGGCAACGGGGGGGCACGCACCGAAACGCGCCGTCAAGCGACTGACCTCACGCCAGACTCGGGACTCTGTTTGCATGTATTAGCTCTAGAATTACCACAGTTACCCAAGTAATGTGGGTACGATCTAAGGAACCATAACTGGTTTAATGAGCCATTCGCGGTTTCACCTTAATGCGGTTTGTATTGAGACATGCATGGCTTAATTTTTGAGACAAGCATATGACTACTGGCAGGATCAACTAGGGAGCTGCGTCAACTAGAGCTGAGCAGCCGGCCGCCCAGGAGTGTGTCCCAGGGGCCCACGCGAACACGCAAGCGTCCGCTCAGTTATTCTGCAAACAGGAGGAGGCTGAGCTCCCCTGCACAATACACCTCTCAGGTCCCGGCGGCGCGCAGCGCCGTCCTAAGAACTTCGTCGGGTTCGAGAGAGGCGCACTCGCCCGAAGTTAGGCGAGTAGACGCTTTAGGTGCGACCACCCGTGCTCCCAACTGAGCTTGCCGCTGCCGACAGATGCCCGGGAGCGTGCTGTCGTGGCATTGCCGGCGGGAGACAACACGCGCCACCTACGGTGACCGGCAGCTCCAACGCCAGCGTCACAGAACGGCAAAAGCCCCACTTGGGTGCCGAAGCGAACTCTTCCAGCACAGCGCACGTGCCAACACGTCCGCACAGCTGCGATACAAACCACCAGCGAGAACCGCTGGGGCGACCGCGCAGCAGACCGCGTCGCGGCGCTGAGTGCCTGCGGCGGCGCATCCTCAACGCACACAGTCCTCAATCGGACCAGCACATTGCAGATGTCCACCGCGCTTCGCACCGGGTCCGCGAGGACCCCCTTTGGCCGCACGGCGCCGCGCGCAGGGTGCGCCTGCGCGCAGCTGCGCCGCCTGCCGCCTCCGTCGGCCGGCGCGCCTGCCACTCGGCGCCCCCACCAGCCGGCTGTAGCGCGTGCGCCCACGCACCGCGCGGCCAACACGCCGGGCGGCCCACCTCAACGGCCGGGGACAATCCCACCCACCCACAGCCGTGTATCGCTTCACATCCAGATTCGCATTAACGTTCGTTGGTATGGTGGGTATCGCTGAAACAACCACTTCGTAGCTGTACCGATCGTTGCCCTCACAGATTTACCTCCAGCAAGAACAATCGCACCACAACAGGTTACCAGTTGTTCATTTGCGTAACGTCACCAGTAAACGTACACGTCCATCCCCATTTGCAAATTCAACGATTATTGCATGCCTGTCTGTTAGGTGTTAAGACACACTACATCCGCCCACATCCACGCAACAAAATGTGCCCGACTAGGTGACACGTGGAAGGTGGCCCCCGTACGTATGCGATGTCCATTGCGCGACCAACTGTCAACCGGCCTCTGTAGCATGTCGCAGATGTGGAACGCAGGGCACCGTGCTATCACAGTGTGTGAGAAGGGACTACTACGTCTGCATACACGCGCCACACTGCATCAACAGACGGCTCATGCTGATCGCCATTCAGGGCGTCCATTACTCCCACACGTCTCTATGGCGTACTACACTGCAATGCAGCTGTTTTGGGGAGATGACACGTAGCTGTGTACACAACATTTGGACAGTATGATTCGCCGTTGTTAGGTGCAGTCGTTGTACTGTCACATATGTGCCACAGTGTATCATTCGGTACATAAGGACCGATGTGCAGTACATTGTGTGGGTTAGGCGTACGACATCAGCGGACAGTGTACACAGGCCATACCACGATGTAGACTGAGTGCTTCGGCATACGAATGCCAGTGAACAGCTGCGAAGGGCATTGAACACGCAAGCACCTCAGCGAAAAGCTTGCGACGACAGGGGGGATGGGGGGGGGTGATGTACGTCCTGCTGGCGTCCACATTACAGTGTATAGCGGGAGCATGTAAAAAGCAAGCAACACTTGCGAAGTGTTGAACATGAAACAATACACAGGAGACCGGGCAGTGCGAGTACCGAACTATATTCGGAGGGTTGCAGTTAGACAACACTAAATGAATGTAACGTGTCATATGCCAATTACAGAGCAGGTTATGGCCCAACGTGGGTTAGGTTAAGGCCCGACGTGGGTTAGGTTAAGGCCCGACGTGGGTCAGGTTAAGGCCCGACGTGGGTCAGGTTGAGGGCCCGACGTGGGTCGGGTTGAGGGCCAGACGTGGGTCAGGTTGAGGGCCCGACGTGGGTCAGGTTGAGGGCCCGACGTGGGTCAGGTTGAGGGCCCGACGTGGGTCAGGTTGAGGGCCCGACGTGGGTCAGGTTGAGGGCCCGACGTGGGTCAGGTTGAGGGCCCGACGTGGGTCAGGTTGAGGGCCCGACGTGGGTCAGGTTGAGGGCCCGACGTGGGTCAGGTTGAGGGCCCGACGTGGGTCAGGTTGAGGGCCCGACGTGGGTCAGGTTGAGGGCCCGACGTGGGTCAGGTTGAGGGCCCGACGGGGGTCAGGTTGAGGGCCCGACGGGGGTCAGGTTGAGGGCCCGACGGGGGTCAGGTTGAGGGCCCGACGGGGGTCAGGTTGAGGGCCCGACGGGGGTCAGGTTGAGGGCCCGACGGGGGTCAGGTTGAGGGCCCGACGGGGGTCAGGTTGAGGGCCCGACGGGGGTCAGGTTGAGGGCCCGACGGGGGTCAGGTTGAGGGCCCGACGGGGGTCAGGCTAGGGCACAGATTGGGTCACGTAATGGTAGAAGTTGGTTTACATTACAGTACACAACGTGGTAAGGGATGGAGTGTTGGTGGGGGGGTGGGCGCTGAGGTTCGTTGATAGTGACCATTGTAAGTGGATGCCCAAGGATGCGTCAGTATGTCACAGCAGGTATGTGACCTCAGGATGCGCTTTTCGCTCGTGACAGGGGGCGCGCCGGATCCGTGGTTGCGGCAAGGGAGTGGCAGACCTGTGTGTTTCATTCCTGCCATTGTTTCTGTGCTGTAACACGAGTCAGTGTGGTGATGTTGGGTGCACCCCTGTGTAGGACATGTGTGGGTGTTGGTGGCATATCTGAGCAATTGCGGTTGTCGGAAGAGTGGGATATATGCTTGGACCTCCCGGTCTGGTTATCATAGCGTGGATGGTGTACTGTGGGGGAGACGATGCACTGGATGTTGGTCCATGCTGGTGCTTACATATTGTATCTGTGTCTGTTACAGGCAGAGAGTAATGTGGGATAGAGTGTCTGGCTGACGTGTGGTTGATATTGTGTGCACAGACTTTCAGCATGTATAGCGACATTTGCGTATATCATATATCTATGTGGCCCTGCATAATTTACTAAGCAGTGCTCTGAGGCGACTGAACTATGAGTGAAGTACTGATGTACAGCAGAATGGTTGCCTTCCACCAAAGATGGAGTATCGACTCTACCAAAGCGTTGGCACCGCAGGAAACGGTCTTGGAAAACCCCTCCCACACTATCACCGTTGGGCGGGGTACAGACAGTCTGTATTCTGAGAGGAGCACTGTTTGCCACTGGGCGTCAGGTCTCACGGCCTGCAGTCCAGTGCCCCCAGGGAGCCGCGTGGAGGTGGTGCTGCTGTAGCATCTGCTTACACTGGGCATCAGCCGGCGCACGATTCCCCTGCGGATAGCAAGGTCGACAGCACTCGGCTCGGGCGAGCGACTTTCAGCGTGTGTAGGGACACTTTTTTTTTTTCACTTGCCGCCCTGATTTTACGACCCACCACCTAAGTGCTTAAGGTGGGTATATTCTGACCACTTGGCCACTATGACCGGTGTACGGATACTGATGTAGTTGATGAAACTCGCACCAGTTCCCGCATCCGGTCACACCGTTGCCCCTGTCCCGCCATGTGGAGGCGGGTCTGTGCTTTTTTTCTTCTTATTTCATTCTTTACTTTGGCTGCTTTCCCAAAACCGATTTAACAAAATTTTACAAAATTAAATTTTGGATTAGAAGAAGGAAATACATGGAATAGTTTAAACTGAAGAGGAGAAAAGACGATAGGAAAGGAAGAGATGATAGTCCCACCACCGTAGGGGACTGAGGATGAGCGCCTTGGGATTTATCTTAAAGCCTCTGATCCTCAGTCTCCTAACCTTAGACTAGGAAGTTCTATTCTATTCTATTTATCGCGATTGATATCTCTATTTATGTTCTATCTGGTTACTTATATACAGGTTTAGAGTGCCGTGGTAGCTGATGGCATTTGCGATGGTGCGCCGACACTGTTTATGTCTAATTTCATACATTAATATATTGTCAGTTTTAGGTCTACTTATGTAAGTCTATTGCATGTCAGTTGTTTTATATTGAGACTTAGCTTAGCTCTTCCACACTATGGTGTCTGTCTGGGTGCTGCATATAGGTTTATTGTCTGTGTTGTCTTCCATTCCTGTACTCTTTGTGGCATTCGTCAGAAATTTTGTGTGTTAGTGCGTTGAGTATGTCCCAAAGTTCAGGTGTTCTGATCGCATCGTATATGTGTTCCTCTGTCTGAAGCTGTTGTATCCCAGGTGTGTTCCTGTGCTGTCTGTATTTCCCGCACAATAGGATTGTGTGTTCGGGGTTCCCATACCTCCACATGTACACGTCGATGTGTCTCTAAGACTCACGCAATTTAAGTGCGTGGGATAAGGTCCATGGCCAGTCAAGAAATGCACCATGCGGCGGCTAGGATCGGCATGTTTCATTCTTAACCTTTCCATTATGTTCGGAAAAAATGGATAGACTCTCCGTCCCTTATCGCTTGTGCCCCATTCCTGTTGCCATGTGTCAATTTTCCATTTTTTGAGGTCCCGCTTATTGTTCAGCGGGGAACCAGTCAATATGTTGACCTGGTCTAGTCTACCCATCTTTAACCAGTACAGAGCGGCCCGATATTTGATTGTGATATCTATCGGGAAGATTCCTAGCACGACACACAGTGCTTCAACTGATGTAGTGCCGAAGGCTCCCGATAGTCGCAGAAGGACGCTTCTCTGCCCTCGCCTAACCGCTGTTCTGTTTGTGGCGAGGTTGAGTCTGTGCGCCCATGTACTGGCCGCAAAGCTTAGCACTGATTCGAAGAGTGCGGAGTGGTAAGTTCGTGTGACTGACAGAGGAAGTCTGTATTGTCCTGAATTAATCCTTGCCAGTTTATGTAGTAATTTTTCTGCCTTGTTTGTTGTTATTCTGATGTGTTCATGGAAGTTCAGTCTCTCATCTATGTATACGCCCAAGTAGCGGGTTACCGTCATTCTCTTTATGTTGTTGTTCTGTATTTTAATTGATGGATTGCGTCTGAGTTGTCCTTTGAGCAGTGTGTATGTTGTTTTGTTGCACGCTATCTTGAGCTTGTTTGTGTTTCACCATTGTGTTATTGTTTGCAATGTGCCACTCGCCTTCTCCTCTAGCTGGGCTCTTGTATTTGCTGAGATAACCACCAGTAGGTCATCCGCATAGGCGACAGCACCGTCTGTCCTCATATCCTCCTCCAGCAGTTGCAGGAGAGGTTCAAACATTATGTCCCAGATGATGGGTCCACAGATCGATCCCTGCGGACATCCCTTGGTAATTTTCCTTATTACCTTCCGTTTGCCCACACGCCATTCCACTATTCTGTCTCTGCAGTAGTCTAAAAGACTGTTGTATAGGGCTGCGGGTACTTCCATCTGGCGTAACCTCAGAAACAGTGCTGGCCACCACAGTTTGTCAAATGCTCCTGCGATGTCTATCATGATTACCAAAGAGTATGTTTTATCTGTGTTTTGTGTAATTTCTAAAGCTCTGTTTATTGCATCATCGATGCTTTTTCCTTTCCGAAATCCAAACTGGTGAGGATTCATTCCAAGTAGGGTTCTGTGAGCCTGCAAGTGGTCACACAGTAGCCTCTCTTGGATTTTTGCCATGGTGTTTATGAGGCATATTGGTCTGTAGGATTTCGGATCTGATTGGTCTCTGTCTGATGATTTTCGTATGATGACTGCATTTGAGGTCTTCCAGACTGTCGGTACACGGCCTAGCCTTAAGGCGTCATTTAGTAGTTCTGTTAAGTATGGGGTGATCTGTGGTGCTAGCCTCTTAAGCACTTCTGCATGGATCCTGTCGGGTCCAGGTGCTTTTTTATTCTTTAGCTCTCTTATCGCTACCGCAACTTCCTCGTGCGCAAAGGGACAGGTGACGGCGTCGGTGTTATACTGTTCATGAAGTTATTGTCTGAGTGTGATCTGTTCCTGTGTGTCTGAGTCTGTGGCATCTTCCGGGAGGAGTTTGTTCAGCAGATATTGTGCTGTGTTTCTCCATCCCACTGTCATTGTGCCGTCATCCTGCCGTAGCGTGGTTAATGCCAATGGGGTCTTTATTTTTTCTGTCAGGATCTTGTATTGTTCCCCCCAGGTATTCTGTTGTGTGTGTGTGGTCAAGTAGCTCTCCCAGTGTTGTTTCCTGGTCTGAAATAATGTCTTTTTGAAGAGTTCTTTGGCTTCCCTATATGCAGCTAGTCTTAGTAGTTTGTCTCTTTGTATCCATGTCCTCTGGTATAGTTTGCGTTTCCTTGTCATGTCACGTTTGAGTCTGGTTAATTCGTCTGACCATGGTGTTTCCCGTTGTTTGCTGTGTGTGCGCGTAGGTATTGCTGTTTCTTGTGCTGTTTGGATGATTTGTGTCAGTTTGTGTGCTCTGTAGTCCACGCTTCCCTGTATGTTGTATATATTCTCATTTTGAACAATTTGTTGTAGTCTGTCCCAATTCGCTCTTTTAAAGTTGAAGTGTGTTGTATTGTGTGTGGTGCGGTAATTGTTTGTTGTGAGACTTATTTCTATTATGTTGTGATCACTTGTGGTCAGAGAGTCGTGTATGGTCCATCTTTGCAGTCGTCCTAATGTTCTGTCATTCGCCAGAGTAATATCGATTTTGGTGGCAGATCCGTCTGCACCTCTGTATGTAGGTGTAGGTCCGTCTTCGTTTATAATATGTAGTTGCGTCTCCTGTATGACGTCGTTGACTTTTCGTCCTCTGTCGTCCGTTCTGTCCGAGTGCCATAGTGTGGATTTAGCGTTGAAATCTGCACATATAATTAGGTTCTTATTTCTAGAATACTCAGCAATGTCTTGTATCATATGTAGGTATGGCTCTATGTTGTCATTGTACTGTGCATATAGTGATGAGACCACCCATGTGTCTCGACCATTAGTTATTTCTGCCGTGGCCAGATGACTGTTACATAGCTGCGTAATCTTAGTGATATTTAAAGTTTGTTGAGGACAACTATGGCAGCCTTGTAGTTTCGTCTGTCTGAGATTGTGACAGCGTCCCAGGGTAGGTTAGTTAAGTTTCCCTGGGTTGTCACATAGGGTTCTCGCATGCAGAGAATATCCGCCTGCAAGTCCAGTGCTACTCGCGGCAGTTCTGCACTAACGAGTGTGCTTCTTTTAGCATTAAGTTGTATTATTCTCATGGGTGTTTCACATGAAGGTAGAATTTGTGTCCTGTTTGCGAGTAGTCGAAGTCAGTTCTGCCATGTGCCCTCACTTGGTCCTTGTACACCTGGTGTGGGTTATATGTTTCCCCCCTCCGACTACACGCTAGTATGACTAATTTCTCTAGCTTTGCTGGGTCTGTAGGTATGTTTGCGGTCTTTAAAGTCATTCTGTCAGGTTTTTCGGTGGTCGGGAAGCATACATAGCTGCCTAGTTGGTGAAGTAGTCTGGTTAGTAGTCTTTGTGCTGTGATGAATGTGTCCTTATGTTCTAGCCTACTTAGTCTTAAGTTTAGTTCTACATTGTTATAGTCGGCATGCCATGGTGTTTGACCGACTTTTCCCTTCTGCTCTTTTTCTACATATGGGATGATTCCGTTATATTTATCTCGAAGTGCAGATGTCACCGGTGTGGTGTCTTGTTCCATCTTCAGTGGTGCTGAGGCTGATGAGCTGCTACCTGCGGCTCTTCTTCTTTCGCCATTACTTTTTCTTATGCTTACACTACCTATTGCACTGTCGTCACCTTTCTTTTTGCTATCAGTATCTATACACTCATCGTCACTATCGTGATCACCTGTAAGTAGGTTTGTGTCAAGGACTACTACCTTTTTCCTATTTGTCTCGTTACATCCGGTCATCTGTTGTGTTTAATTGTGTTGTTGAGGTGTTATGCATTGTTGTGTATGATCTGCAGGGTTAATTATCTCTCCAGATACAAAATTCACTGGTTTTATATATCCTGTACATCTTTTTGTATTATACCTTTTTGGTGTGTTGTCATTTATTCTTTCTTCGCTGCTAACTTTGGTATAGTCAGGTGTTGCGTGAGATTTCTGTGTATTGTCCATTTGTTCGTTTTCCGTGTGTTTGTTTAGGTTTACAGACTTGTCTGTGTTCGTGTTTGTTTGTGTGCTATTGTTTTGTATTTGATCGGTGTTGCTGTGTGCATTGTATAGCACTTCAAATTCCAGCTCGTCAATTCTCGCCTGCAGTGATTGCTGGTAGCTGACCCAGTATTGCATCTGTTTTTTTTAGTTGTTTGGCTATGTTGTAATGTATAGCTCCATTAAGTACCATGTCGTCGATGAAGTCCATGGTATTTATGTAACTGTCATGTAATGCGTGCATGCCTTGAAGAGATGGGATATCGTCTGTGTGTGGGGGGTGAATGGGGAGCAGTCCCATCTGCCTGCGCCAGCTTATAGCTCTTTGGTGGTTTCGATTGACGGTCGATTGTGATTTATAGTTCGTTTTTTGCATTTTTGATTGGGGCAGTGTTGGGCTGCTTTCATTCTCCATAATCGAAGCTCTGTAGCAGACGATCTTGGAGGAATTTATGTGTTTGACAATCAAGACCTCTTCATTTGGCACACAATTTGCCTCGGATTCTGCAGGGGATGCAGATGTCTTGTTCTGCTAGTTTGCACTGACTTTTTATGTGGCCCTTCCCTTTGCAATTGGAGCATGTGCTTTGTGGTGTGTCCAATATCACAGCACTTGTAGCAGGTGGGGACTTGAGCAAAATTTTTGACAGTTAGAGACTGGAAATCTATATAGACTCTATCACGTTTTGTCAAAATTTTGTGCAGATTCGGCGTGACCTCAATAACTTGATGGTTATATCCCCGCCCTCTTGGTCCTGTTCGGAATTTGATTTTTGTCTCTTTCAGGAAAGCCTCTTTCTCAACTTACTCGCTGAGGTTCAGTTCATACAGGCTTTCAAGAAAGTCTTTGTCACTGATTGTGTCTGGCACGTGGTGTATGATCACTAGCGGTCGTCTCTTCCGTGGTGGCTCGCACCTGATTGTGTTAATGTTCTTTGCTGACTCGAGGAGTTTTTTTACAGTCGTCCTGTATTGCAGTCTCAACTATGACAGCTGTTGCTGTAGTTTTGACCGCCTTAATTTTTATCTTGTACTTTTTTGGGTCAAGTTTCTGTGTGAGGGTTTGTCGCACAGTTTTTGGGTCCTTATTTTCTGTCGAAGTGATGAAAAGTGTTGTCGCTTGTTTTGCTTTGGCGTGTTCTATTTTTAATGTTTCTTTGGATTTCGGTTGGGATTTGGCGAAATTTGGTATTGCTGGGAGTATTGTCTCTGGTTTAATTGTTTTTGCCTCATCCAGTTCTTTCTGTAGTTCTTGGTTGTCTCTTTTTAGATTAAAATTTTCTAGCCTGAACTCCTCTACTTGGACGGACAGCTTGTTATTCTCGTCTTTGAGAATATCAATCTGGCCCTCCAGTCTCGCATGTATGAGCGAGTCAGTTGCTTCAAGGTCATGTCTGGCTGCTGCAATTGTTTGCATTTCTCCTTGTTGCCTTAGTCTTGCGTTTTCTTTTTCTAGGGCCTGAATTTGTCCCTCTAACCTAGCTTGTGTCACTGCGTTGCCGATTAGCTTATTTCTAAATGCTGACAGTAGGGTCAGTGACACTTTTTTTGCTTTTAGTTCTGTTTGTATTTTAGCAATGAAGGTGTCGATGGCATCGACCTTTTCCTCGTCAATTTTATTAGGCTGATCCTCCATGTTTGCACATTGTCGAGGAGTCCCCGGCGTGCTGGAGGCGTTGCTGGCTCTTCTCCTTACAGAAGCCAGCTTGACAGCCGTCGAATCGGCCTGTCCCGCGCTTCGCTCCAGTTTTCACACTTAGTGTGAAAGTGGAACGTTGCGCAGTGTGCAGGCTGGCACAAGCACCAGGCTTCCTTGGTATCAAGGGAGTTGAGCCTATACCAGCTTAGAGCCTAGCAGCGGCTGTCTCCGTAGTTCTTCTCGCCCGCAGCGGCCAGCTGGAACTGCGCTCCACGTTCGCGCTTCGCGCTTCGCGCTTCGCGCTTTGCGCTGCAGCCGGCCATGCAGTTCGCGTACATGCGCACAGATGGCGGCCGAGTTGCCCCCGTGCGCTGCTGCCTCCCGCGGTTGGGCGCGATACTACGCGTGGCGCCGCAGTCAGCCACGCAGTTCAAGCACGCGCGCACAGATGGCGGCTGTGAGGTACCCATGCGCTGCTGCCTCTCGCGGTTGGGCGCGGAACTACGTGTCGCGTTTAGCAACACGGGCACGCGTCGTCCGTCGCGTCCTACTTCGCACAGCTCGCCACTGCCAGCGTTACTCGACCTACTTAGCGGACTTTGCGCTATGTCGCTTTTGTGGCGTATCGCTTTGTCTTTTTGTTTTCCGAAAAAAAGCAGCTAGGTATTTTGTGTACCGGCTGTCACTACTATGATTAGCTGATTCTTTGTTCTGGGGTGTTTTTGGTTGACAATTTTTTCAGTTATCAAGCAATTTTTATCTCCTTGGCCGTGATCACTATTAGTTCAGAATTTGTCTAGGATAGACTTTTATGATTTGAAGTTTTGTCCATCACTTCCCTACAGTACTCTAGTTATTTCAGTGCCATTTCGATTTTGATCTGGCTACACTGTACTTGGAGAATTGATACCATATGTTAACTGCAGTCTGTCTGATATTGCTTACTAATTCCGTTAAATTTAGAGTTTTTGATCTGGGATTTTTATAGACGTTAGCCTTCACTGCTGCGCAGCTGTGCTGTGATTTCGGTAGAGTTTTATTGTCCTATACCGGAGAAAACACCTACCATATGTTGTGGTTTTTGGTTCGTCACACGAGATATTTTGTAATCAACTTACTTTGGGCACTTCACAAACAGCGATTAGTGTTGTTAGTAAAGTTAGTACTGTCTGGGGTTCCTAGGGGTGTTAGTAGTGTTTTTCAAGTATTAGTTGTCGTTTAGTACCTTTGTTGAGGTCCAGTGCCGTGCGTGCAGTCTCGTACTCACTGTGCACAGTTTTCTCACATAAAAACGCTTTTAACACTGTGTCACTACACACTGCACTGAAGATCGTCACTGTTGCTCACTATATATGTTCAGTTTGGCGCGATTGCACCAATATAAACCGACGCGAAAACTATATAAGCGAGACCGCGCGCGCGACAGGTCCGCTCTGCTCGGTGGCTCGTACTCGTGTATGTATAGGGACAGCGGGACTTTGGCATATTGGATATAACTCTTCATGAAACGCAAGATATAGGGGTGGATTGCAACTTACGCGTGCGGGAAGAGTCCGCCGTTCATCCGCTGGAGTTGCGATTTGGGCGGTTGGGGTGGGGCACGTGCAGTTGCGGGTGGAGTGATTGTCGGTCGACGACTTCGTGCGGCGCAGGCACTGGCGTTGGGGCTCCTGTGGTGGGCAGATGATGCAGGTTTTGTGGGTGGCGTCGGAAAATGGGCACTGTGGGACCTAGCGAAGTCGCAGTTGGCTTGGCGTCTCATAGATGGCGGTATCGTCGGTGCAGCAGGTCATTTTGCGGGAGACCTGCAGATGACGGTATGTTTTGTGGTGCGCTCGTCATGGTGGACGTAGTGTTGTCAGATTCCTGTAGATGGAGGTATTGCATGTGGTTCCATCATATTGTCATAGATGGCGATGCTGTGTTTTGGCAGTATGGTTGGCGTAGTTTCGTTGGATTCCTGTAGATGGAGGTGTCGTTTCTGGGCCAGATGTCAATGTAGTTTGGTCACATTCCCATAGATGGGGGAGTAGTGCCTGTGGGTGGCATTGTCAACATCATCCTATAGAGGGCGGTATGGTGTCTTCACGATGCCTGGGTATTTCACAGATGGCGGTATGGTCTGTTTATTGTGGAAATTGATGTCGTCGGGACCAGAGGGCGCGCGGGAATCGTTGACCATGCGGTATTCACGCAAGAACACTTCTTAATATTTTCCTACTCTCCTATTACTCGTTGTAGATCTATAACACTGCCCAACGTTGCAAATAAATACAAATACAAAACGCCCTCAACGAAATGAAGTTCACATCTGTTGCATCTCTCATGCCCTCGCTCAAAGCGTCCGTTCAAATTGACAGACAATTGAAGACTTCAAAAAACAATAATAATAATACTTCACTGAAGCGCCAAAGACACTGCTGTAGGCAGGCATATACTAATACAAAGACATGTAAAGAGAATACAGTGCTGCGGTCCGCAACTCGTATACAGGGTGGGTCACCTATTATTAATTGCTCTTCTACACATCGCTCCCTACAGACTTATCACCACCCACATTAGCCGCCCTGGGGACTTGCCAACGACACACCCTATCCCAAGTCTATTTTCTTGTGGAGCATCATGTGTTATTATATTTTATTTCACATCAATAGTTTAGAGGTATCGTAGTTCACCGTACTGCAGTGTACGCTGTGTTACCACAAGGCGCTTGCGCCGGCGATAACTCACTGTTGCCTGCCGGGCACCGCGACCGCTGCACGGCACCCACCCGACACTGCCGCCTCCATCTGACGATCCGACCGGTGGGCCGACACCGCCCGCCTGGCACCCATCACCGGCTGACAAAGCGATACGCTGTAGTGCGGCGGAACACAACGCGCCCGGCCGCCACCGCCTCCCCCGCGCGCACGGAGGTGGCTCCCATCGCAGCGCCCACGCCAGCGGCAAGGGGCCCGCAAACCGATACACCTCTGTCCGCCGCACCCAATGCAGCGCCCTGGGTGCGGTGCGACCGGCCGGAACGATACGCCCAGCGATGCGAACCACAAAGAAACAAATTACAAGAAACAAGATACAAACAAGGGTGGGGTGGGGGCGGTACACGTGCCCCTGGCGCCCAGCCACGGGGGTCTCGTCTCGCGACAAGACAAATCCCCCAAGCTAGGGCTGAGTCTCAACAGATCGCATCGTGGCAACTGCTCTACCGAGTACAACACCCCACCCAGTACCTAAGTCGTCTACAGACGATTCCGAGTCCATGGTCGACCGGTAGGGGCAGGGCGGCGCCGGGAACAGATCCCAGACAGCGCCGCCCGAGTGCCCCGTCCGGCAAACAAGTTGGGTCCGTACGGCGAGGCGCCACGTGGGTCGACCGCGCCTAGTGAAGTCACGTATTTCCGAGCCTTTCGACCCTCGGGACTCCTTAGCGATATCGTTGCCACAATGGCTAGACGGGATTCGGCCTTAGAGGCGTTCAGGCTTAATCCCACGGATGGTAGCTTTGCACCACCGGCCGCTCGGCCGAGTGCGTGAACCAAATGTCCGAACCTGCGGTTCCTCTCGTACTGAGCAGGATTACTATCGCAACGACACAGTCATCAGTAGGGCAAAACTAACCTGTCTCGCGACGGTCTAAACCCAGCTCACGGTCCCTATTAGTGGGTGAACAATCCAACGCTTGGCGAATTCTGCTTCGCAATGATAGGAAGAGCCGACATCGAAGGATCAAAAAGCGACGTCGCTCTGAACACTTGGCCGCCACAAGCCAGTTATCCCTGTGGTAACTTTTCTGACACCTCTTGCTGGAAACTCTCCAAGCCAAAAGGATCGATAGGCCGTGCTTTCGCAGTCCCTATGCATACTGAACATCAGGATCAAGCCAGCTTTTGCCCTATGCGAGGTTTCTGCCCTAGCTGAGCTGGCCTTAGGACACCTGCGTTTTTCTTTGACAGATGTACCGCCCCAGTCAAACTCCCCACGTGGCAATGTCCTCGAATCGGATCACGCGAGGGAGTAAACTGCGCCGCACACGCGGACGCGCCGACGCACACGGGACGCACGGCACGCGCAGGCTTGCACCCACATGCACCGCACGCTGTGGCGCACGGACACGGTGCTGCGGCGCGAACGCAACCCTAACACGCTTGGCTCGAGAACTCCGTGACGCCGGATTGTTATACCACGACACACGCACTCCGCCTAGCCGAGTAAGTAAAGAAACAATGAAAGTAGTGGTATTTCATCGGCGATGTTGCCATCTCCCACTTATGCTACAACTCTCATGTCACCTCACAGTGCCAGACTAGATTCAAGCCCAACAGGGTCTTCTTTCCCCACTAATTTTTCCAAGCCCGTTCCCTTGGCAGTGGTTTCGCTAGATAGTAGATAGGGACAGTATTGTACATGGGTTAGCTGGTTAGGGGTTACCCCACACCAGAGAGGAATTGTCATTAGGGATACCCGAGCTCTTGCTCATACTCCCTTCTAATTCTCTCCATGGTCCACAACCTAGCTACTTTCTGCAAGGGAACTGGCTTGGAAAAACTACCCCCAGTGTGGGGGAATGGACCCTCCGTGGAGGAGCACCTTTAGCCACCCATTTGGTGCCCATGGAGAACCACGTGGAGGCGGTGCCGCCATCCCTGGCATCGACCCTTATGCCAGAGATAAAGCATCCTCAGGCAGCATGCCATTTGTAAGGGAGGTTTGC
This sequence comes from Schistocerca cancellata, assembly GCF_023864275.1. Lineage (NCBI taxonomy): Eukaryota > Metazoa > Arthropoda > Insecta > Orthoptera > Acrididae > Schistocerca > Schistocerca cancellata. Next base: position 298,069,451 of record NC_064632.1, read on the forward strand.
CCTCCTGCCTGGCCAGTCCTGCACACTGTTGAACACTGGAAGTTCAGGATTTGAGCCAAATTTCCCTCTTATTCGTTATAACATACATGTTTATGTTCATATGACACTGTACTTTTATTATACTATATTATGTCTATTTATTTATTTTTTTATTATTTTTCTTTTAATTTAGACAGGTTTTCTTACAGACTGATCACTTTTCTTTACTAGACTATACCAATTAATTACTAGCTCCTATGTCCTTGCTGCATAGTTTGTTGCCAGGAGGGGCCACTGGGGTTCTGATTGTTTGTCATCTTGCTTCAGGTTCAGGGTTGCCCACTTTCTTATTTCTATAGTATACCTACTTATTACTAGCTTACATTTATTTTTATACTGGGTAAATGATAACCAGGCAAAGTCACTGGAGTCCATTCATTTATCTTATCTACTCTATTTCAGTTAATATTCTAGTTACTTCTCTAACTTCAAAGGCTTCTTCAGCAAACAGTTTCATTGCAGTGTATGTTTCACTGGTTTCCAGTAGCAAATGTTTTGACTGGAAAGTTGTTTCACCCACTGCTGTTATGAGTCTGTGCCTCTGTTCTTGGTAATTTCTGCATACATAGAGGATATGGTCAGTGTCCTCCTCTTCTCCACATGTGCACATTGGGTCTGCTTCAATTGTGAGTTGATGCAGCTTCTTCCGTAGTCCATGTCCAGTGAGCAGGCAGGTGAGTGAGTATGGTGGTGTCACCGTTTTACGCCAGCCTGTCCGCCAGTGTGAGACGTTTGGAGTCCATTCATATGAGGCCCTTCCATTTTCTGAGTCTTCCCACCTTGCTTGCCATTCCTGTTGTGGCATGCAGTCAATTGCCTTTTCTGGTCTTGTTCGAGGTGTCTGTGGCCTGGGTACTGGAAACTCTGCAACAGTTCCAACCATACCATGTCTGATGTGGTACAATAGGGCTGCCCTTATTACCTCAAGGTCCAATGGGAAGCTTGCAGAGAGTACCTGTAGGGCTTCATTTGATGTTGTCCTGCAGGCTTTTGTCATCTGCAATAGGAATGGTCTCTGGATTGAGTGGACTATCCTTTGGATGTACTTAGTCTTCGCTCTTTCCCCCCAAGCTGCAGCACCATATTTACAAATTGACAGACAGACACCACTGTAGATTAGTTTCAATGATCGTCGTTTTAAACCCCACTCTGATCTGGTGACCTGTATTAATGCACCTGATATTGCACCCAGCTTCTGTTGGATTCTCTTCACATGTGGAGTGAATGAAAGCTTCTCGTCCAGCGTAACGCCCAGGTATGTAAATTCTGTCACAAACTTGATGTTCTGCCCTTCGAATTTTATTTGTGGTGGCCTCTCCCTATCAAAGTGTCCTTTTAATGTCATTGCTACAGTCTTCGGTTTGGAGATTTGCAGTTTATTTGTCTTGGCCCAGTCCCCAATCTCTCTCAAGGCTAGTGTTGCCTTGTCCTCAAGTTGTTTGCGGCTGTTGCCCCAAGTGATAATGGCAAGGTCATCTGCATAAGCTACTTTGGTCCATTGGTTCCCTTCTTTTTCCGCTACTATTTCATCAAAAACTAGATTCCAAAGAAAGGGACCACAGATGGAGCCTTGTGGAAACCCTTTTGTGACTAATTTTTCAGTTGTGCCAGCACTTGTTTGCACTATGGCCTTCCTATTTGTGAAATAGTTTTCTATTAATCTATATATGTTTATTTGGCAGCCTATTTCTCGTAGTCGCCTCATGACACTTGACCACCATAAATTGTCAAACGCCCCAGCAATATCCACAAAGATGGCCATGACATACTTCTCCTCACATACAGTATTGTGTAGCACCTGCCTAATAGCCATCTCTGTGGATGCACCTTTTCTGAACCCAAACTGTTTTAGAGCTTTAAGACCTGAGGTTTCGTATTGTTCCTCCAGGCGCCATACCATTAGTCTTATAAGTACTTTCGCTAGTATAGACAGTAGACATATGGGCCGATATGATTTTGGTTCATCTCTAGGCTCTCCATGGGACTTGAGCAATATGCACACTAGTCCTTTCTTCCATGGCTCTGGTACAGTATGTTCACGAAGGCAAGAGTTGAATACATCAATTAGGAGAGCTGGGTGTGTGCGCACCATATTCTTTTGATTATTAGGTCATCAATACCATCAGGGCCTGTAGCTTTCTTCGGTTTACATGCTTTGATGGCAGCGTCCACTTCCTCTCTCGAAAACTCTAGTGCGTTTTCTATGTTGTTGTACCTTATGTTTTCCACTTTAACTTCTTCCTGATGAGCTGTATCCTCCTCCTGGTTTGTCATCGGGCAGAAGTGAGCACAGTAGATGCTGGATTGTGTCCTCCCACGTCATTGTTTGGGTCTGGTTTGGAAGTTTTATGTTGCTGAGGACGTTTTCTGTAGCTGTTTTTGGTCGGAGTATTTTTTGAGTTGCTGCCCAGGGATTGTTGTTGTCACAGTCAGATACCCACTTCTTCCATGCATCCTCTTTAGCAATGGTGATCTGTTTTGTGTATTCATTTCGTTTTATTTTGTACTCTTGTTTTGCTGCTTCGATTTCTTCTGCAGTTCCATTTCTGCGGGCATTTTGCAGGGTTCGTCGTGCTGTCATTGTGTTTTGTTGCTGTAGTCTAAGTGTCTCGTTCCACCATGGTATAGGGTGTTGTAGCCAGGTTTTTCTTCTCATCGATTCTTTGCAGCTAGCTCGTACTGCCCCTTCCAGGCATCGGACCTTCTCATTAACATCCATTGCTTGGATATTCTCCAGGTATTCTACTTCCTTTGCAAAGCACCGATCAAAAATTGCCCATTTTGCAAATTGTGTGTTGTATTTTTCTTGCACTATAGCTGTTCTGTTTCTCTGTTGTGGGGCAGTTTCATATTTTATGGCCCTGTGATCGCTGGTTGTCCATCCCCCATGAACCTTCCATTTTGTTGTTGTTCTAGCCACAATTGTTGTACAAATAGTGAGGTCTATGTTACTCTCTCCATTTGGTCCACTGAAAGTTGTTAATGGAGAGTCCTCATTCAGTAGTACAAGACCATGCTGGTAGATGAAGTCTTCCATCTTCCTACCATCCCCATCTGCCATATCACCATACCATAATGGGGATGTCGCATTTGCATCTAGGCCTATAATTACTGGTTTTCCAGCCAAGTTGTGCAGTATGTCCTCAAGTTTATTCAGGAAGCGGTCAATAGGTTCACCATACTGGCAGTACGCACACACTAGGTACAGCTCTCCAAAGGCTCCACTTATGCTTGCCTCACATGTATGTGTATCAGATAATGTGGTTAACTGGAGTACATTTAAGCTCTTAGTACGAATGATTATAGCTGCCTTTGGTGTTCCATGTTTGGAGCTGTATACCATTCGATAATCTAGTGGATAGCCTTTGATTTTGTCGTCTAGTGTGTATGGTTCCTGTACCAGTAGTACGTCTACCTCCTCTTCCTCCATTTTCATGACTAGTTGGTCAGGTACTGCTTTAGTTCTTTGCCCATTTATTTGGAGGATTTTTAAGGGGCTAAGTTGTAGGTCCATTGAGGATCTATGGTCTGAAGGTAGCACATCGTAGTTATTAAGTTATTACTTCCCATAATCGGTCATTCATTGGATTGCTTCTTTTGCTCTCTTGTATTCAGGGCAGTTTTGGTCCAGAACTGAGTGTTTGCAGTCTTTCTTCCAGCGTTTGCAGTTCGCACAATGTGGTGGTTGTTCTTTAAGCCTGCATTCTTTGAAGGAGTGTCCAGGTGGTGCACAGTGTCCACATATTGTTTCAGCACTTGTGCATCTTGTTGATGTGTGACCAAAGCCCTGGCATTTATAGCACCTGCTAATATTTGTGTAATATTGCACCCTGTGGGATGTACAGTGGAGATACACTCGTCCTTGGTCAGTCAGCCTGTTCCATATTTTAGGTGCCACCTCCAGCACTAAGTTCACCACTTCTCGATTTTTTGGTCCAGTTTTGAAGGCAATCTGTGTTCCACTCACGACCTCTTCAAGTGTGAGGCCTGCTCTTGACAGATTCCATTCATACAGCTCAGTTTTCAGCTGTCCTTCTTGAGTATCTCTTGGAACATCAAAGAGAATTACCTTGGGATTCCTTTTTTTGGTAAGCCCAGAACGACTAAACTCTTCACACCTCTTCAGTCTATTTGCTTCTTCAGTATCTGGGAATTCGAGTATTACGTTTATGTCCCTTGTAGTCTTAAATTTCGTGACCCTCACATCTTTCAGCAATGTTGTGATGACTTTCTTTACTGTTTCCTCGAGATCTTTTGTTGCTTGTTGTGCTCCTTTGGCTGGCTTCACAACTAGCAATTTGGGCTCAGGTTTTGGGCCTCGACTTTCGTTAGTGGGTATAACTTTGGTGGATGCCTTGGAAGCATAATTTTCCTGTACTGGTATTTTTGCAGCTTGGGCAGCTTTAGTGCACCTGAGTTCCGTTTTCAGTTCCAAAATTTCCATTTCGTATTTCCGTACAATTCGCTCGTATGCCGATAACTTTCCCAAAATAAACCTTTTCTGGACGTTGTTTATCTTACTTGTTTCATTAAAAAGGAAGGCCACTATTTCTTCCCTCATAGCTACCATGTTTTCCAGATCTTCCTGGGATTTGGAGGTATCGTTCTCCATGGGGGCCAGCGAGTTTCTGTTGGGCTCTGTTTTTGCAGGCGACATTTCTTTGTTTGTCCCCATTTTGTTTTGTTTTTGGGGGTTACCTTGTGTGTTTCATGTGGCCTATTCTGGAGTTATTGAGTGTGTCCGTGCAGAAGCCGCCTTTGTACACTTGCGAGTGGAACACTTGGCCGGATCGTTTATCGCGAGTGGCTTCGCACAGCGCGTGATGCTGCTGTAGCGCTGGTTTCGGGTCCTCACCGGCCGCCTGGGGACGAGCCTACCTGGGCCGGCTGGGGACAAGCGCGTCGGCTGCCTGCCTGCAGCGACCGAGCCGGCCGGGCGCTGGAATGCGGTCGCTCTCGCGGGGTGGTGGGCGGGGGCAGTCTGCTGCGCTCTGTAGCGTCCACCCGCTGCCGTGGCTCCAAAACACAGGTCCAGCAGATCGGAAATTCACACTCGTGATGGAGTATGGTGTACACTAACACTGTATTAGTTTATATTGTCCATATCTTCCCGGACTTAGCAGATGTACGGCAGTAAGGTACTTCGCACCAGCTCCACCTTCATTTTCGGATCGCGCACCCCACAGCAAGTAGAATTTAGCTGTTGACACTATGAGTCTGAAAATTATTTTGATCACTGTTCGCGACCACGGGAGGTTTATGCCAGCACTGTGTTAGGTTATATTATTCATATCTCCACAGATTTGGAAGGCGTAGAGCCTATAGTAGATTCCCACTAGCCGTAATCGTATTTACGGACAGCGCCAGTAGCGACTAACACAGTTTAATTATTCACACTATCAGTTTGAAACCTATTTCAATCATTGAGCATGACTAAAGAATGTGTGCACTACCACTGTATTAGGTTACATTGTCCTTGTCTTGTCACATTCCTTAGAAATAAGTGACTAAACTAAATTCGCGTCTGCCGCAATCGCGTGGGCGGAGAGCGCATGTCACGACAAAAACAATTTGCTTTTTGACAGTAAGAGTCTGAAATTAAAAAAAAATAATAATCACCGGGAGTGACCAAGGAGTATATACACTGGCACTAAATTAAGTTACATTGTCCATATCGTATCACACTCAGAAGAAATAGGGGCTCAGACTAGATTCGCGCCTGCCACATCGCATGTACGGACAGCGCGGGCTACGACAAGAACAATTTCATTTCGGATAGTCTGTGTCTAAAAATTATTTTAATCACTGTGCGTTATCAATTAATATCTACACTATCACTGGATTAGGTTACATTGTCCATATCTTATCATCTTAAACAGAAATAATGACCTAAACTAACATCACGCCTGCCGCGGTCGCATGCACGGACAGCGCAGGCCACGACAAGAACAATTTAAATCAGAAAATAAATAAAATAAAAAGAAATCACTGTGCGTGATCAAGGAGAGTGTACACTACCACTGTATTAGAATTACATTGTCCTTAACTTGTCATTCATAGGTGAGATAAGGGACTAAACTAAATTCGCGCCTGCCCTACTCTGCACAGAAGCTATTTAATTTTAAAATCTAGAGACCCTACAACTATTTTACTTATACATATTGATTGAGGGATGAGTGCTCTTTCACACTGTCTGTCTGGGATTTTCGTTTGTGTAACAGTTCGCCAGTAAATTGTCACTGAGGTTAGACGCGCTTGCCGTCGCCAATTTCTACCGGTCAGCGCACTCTGCAGCAGGAGCTATTTGATTTTAAAAAGTAAAAGGCTTAAAATTATTTTGCGCATACATATTGGTTGAGGAATGAATGCTCTTTCACACTGTCTTTCTGGGATTTTAGTTTTGTCAGCAGGTTGCCAGTAAATTGTCACTGAGATTATATGCGCATGCAGCCACCTGCTAGCAGCCGTTACGGCCGATATTATTTCTTATCGCAAATCATTGGCCTTAACGTTTTTCTGCGCGTGTATGTTAGTTGGTGAAAGTATGCACTTTCAGGCAGGCGGCCTTTCTTGTCCTTAGATTCTGTAGTTTGCCAATGAATTGATACCGAGTCAAGACGCGCACGCCGTACCCGAGTGAGGCCGGGCTGTGCTCGTTACACAATGACCTTTGATATCAAAAGAAATATCTGCCTTAAAAATTTTCCACACACGCAGTATGACAGATAAGTGCATCTACTCTCAACAAGTGGGTCTATATTCCATCTCTGCTCTCTGGTTCGCCGGTAGGGCGGCGCAGACACACAGCATTCAATCAGTTTCAAAGGATCCTGTAATATTGCAAATGCCGCTGCACTTACTGTGATGATGTCCTTCACAGCAACTCAGGAACTTCTCACAACTCCAGTGGCGTATATTGATTTACGATGAAGCATTATAATCACGTGTATTTGCAGGAACATGTGTAGTTAGCTGCAGCACTTGTAGGCCGGAGAAAAGTATTTGTAACTCAATCACCATATATAGGTTGCAGATCAGCCTTCTGTGGAACAATTTTGGCACTGTTGTAGAACAACGACCAAATTTTCTTCGGTATCGAAGCACCCTTACGCACTCAAAATATCGAGAGAACACGCACAGAAAGCATTCGCAGGGGACAGCATCGTGTATTTCACATAATTCACCGTATTTCCTGAAGTATTTTAGGTAAAATGACACGTGATTTATTTCCGCGCAGGTTTGCCGAAAGTTTCGCAGAAATCGGAGCGTAACTTTTCACAGTATCTGAGAAAGTGTAAGAGCCGAAAGCGCGTGGCCAGTAGTTCGCGCGCTGTGGCCTTCCCGGCGGTAGCCCGATTCAGACGCGACACAAGACACTTTTCACTAAACTTGCCATATATGGGAACGTATGAAAAGTACGGACTTGAAACTTTTACACGGTCTGTAGGGTGATAACCGAAAGCACTCTGCCGAATTTCCACGGAATCGCGACACTATTTCCGGGATAAACACGACGGAGACGCGGGAGCCGATACGCGCGCGTGCGCTCACGCGTGGAGGGACAGCGCGTTAAGCCATTCATGCGCGTCACTAATTAGATGACGAGGCATTTGGCTATTTCTAGCCGTCTTTATTCCGTGGAATAACACAAAATACATAAGTACACTTGTACAGTAAAAAGATGGTGTGTTACTCCGCCAATGTCCACCACCGAAGTGGGGACTTACAGGGCGAACACAAACTTATGCATATACAGAAGAGAACACAAATAAACAAAAATATAGAAAGAACAAAGGAACAATGACGGGTTATTCCTCCTGTTAACAGGCCCCAGGAGTCAAGGCGAAGAGAATATCCAGCAGCCTAGCCGACGCCGACTCGTTCCATCAGCCTAGGTGCCGTCATACGCTCGTAGATTCTGTAACTCTTGCAGCAGCTCAGCAGTACTCGGATGTTCAGTACCGCCAGTTCTCGGAGTCGGAAGCCTAAGGCGGCGAGATCCCTCGCCGACGCTGGAGACCATACACCCCTCCAGTTCAATGTCACGGTGGACACAGTCACCTCCTCAACGTCACGGTGCAGGTTGGAGATAGCACGCCGGATGGACGGCGTGTCATAGTAGGCTGCCTTCTGGGAGTGACACCAGTCGTGTTGGAGATGGTCTCCGACTACCTGGGCGTCGATCACGCGGGCGATGCCGTCTTTAACCGCCACCACGTCAGGCTTGCGGATGCCCTCAGGTGTTCGGAGGTGGGGCTCCACGGAAATGTTGAAGCCCCTCTGCACGAGTCCACGAGCGACATAGCACACTATTGCGTCGTGTCGCTAACTCGGGACCCGTGCGTTCTGAAGCAAGCCTGTAGTACATGGTTGGCGGTCTCCACGGCCTGGCAGCCCGCACGGCATCTGGTGTCCGCCTCCCGCCCGCGACTGCGCCGTGCCTTCGTGGGGAAGGCGTTGATGTGGGCGCGGAGGGCGTCGATGTAGTCACACCCAGATAGCAGGCGACTGGTGTCAGCGACCCACTGATGTTGGCCCTTGACGGCGGCAGAAGATGACTGCGCCGCACCGTCAATGGCGATGTGTAGGCGCGCCGCCCACATTTCCCCAACCTGCGTTGACGACTTGAGGAGGTGGCCCTCCCACGTCAAGTGTCGCTCCAGCACCTCGATCTCACACTGCACTTCATCCAGGCCTGCACCTTCACAGTCTGGCCCTATCTGCTTTAACACCAGGAGACGGGAGGCCCCCCTGGGAGGGTTGGCCCCATCCAACGGCACGATGGGATGCCGAGGCCCCCCTGGGCTACAGGAGTGTGGAAGTAGCCCAGGGGGGTGTCCGCCGGAAGGCGGAACCATCTCCTGACGGCGGCACTGACGGTGATGTCCGCAGCTTTCAAGGCACCCACCCGGGTGCGGCTGAGCGCCAGCCCATGGTACAGGCCAGGGAGAAGCACGTTGGTGAGGGTGTGGAGGCGCTGTTGCGGCTTCAGCAGAGCTTGGGAGATGACGTCAAGCTGCTCCACCAGATGGCGTCGTGGATTAAAGACACAGCGACCCGCCGTGGAGAATTGCAGCCCCAGGTACCGGAAGGTTTCACCCACACACAGGGCAGGCATGGTGGTGTTGCCTGCCTTGAAGGTAACGTCGCTGTCCACCTTCACCTTCTTCTCGCGCCCTGACGCGACCAAGTCGGTGAAACACTTCCGGGCGTTGATCTGCAGTCCCAGGTGTGCGAGGGCTGTGGTGGCTGCATCGATGAGGGACTGCAAGCCCCTTGGGGTCAACGCGAACAGCAAGACGTCATCTAAGAATGCCACAGCGTTGAGTCTGCGACCAAGTATCTGAGGGCAGTTGGCCTAAATCGTAGTCCACCGCAAAGTTGAACAGGAGGGGGGAGAGGGGATCGCCCTGGCGAACGACCCATGATGGCTGCACAGACACGCCCACGCCGGCGCCGTCTGCTATCACCGTTGTGCTGCCCACGTAGCACCGCTTGACATATTCAATAAAGCAATCCGGCTGGCCATGAGCCCTCAGCACAGGGTGAAAGGCAGCATGATCCACCGAATCGAATGCTTTAGAAACGTCGATCGATGCCACAAAGACAGAGCGACAGGAGCGAACTGCGTCGGAGAGAGCAGTGTCCAAGATGAAAGTGTTTACCAACATCCCATCCCGGGGGATGAATGCCCGCTGACGTTCGTCCACAGCACATGCACGCATCAGGCGCGACGCGAGAACCTTGTGATAGGTCCGCGCCAGCACCGAGCAGACCGTAATGGGGCGAAAGTCAGCAGGGGATGTTGGTGCAGCCGTTTTGGGGAGAAGGGACGTCTGCGCGCGAAGCAGGCGCTCCGGAAGGGCGCGGGCCAGAAGGAAGAGATTCATCACTTTTACCAGGACTTCATGCGGCAGGCGCCGCAGCTCCGCTGGAGTAAGGCCGTCCGGCCCGGCTGCTGATCCCCTGCGCGGCAAGGCAGCAGCGACCTCCTCATGTGTGACCGGCACCCATAGGCACTCAAGAGGGACAGGCTCCGAGTGCGGGAGGAGGCGGTCACGGATGAAGCCCGCGGTGGAGATGGGCTTCTTGGTGAAGAGGTCGGCCCAGAAGTCCAGCAGACCAGGGATGGCAGGTGGCGGCTGCAGCAGGGTGCCATCCAAGAGGCCGCGCACGCAACGTGCACGCGACCTTCGGAAGGCATCCTGCGTTCTCGCGTATTCCCAGCGGCGCCGCTTGCTCTTCTGCAGCGGCGGCGCGGCAGGCGGCCGCTTAGATGGTTGGCGCGGCCGCTGTGTCCTGGTGTTCGATCGCTCCCCTCTGGACCCGACCAACGCAAGGGCATCCGGGAGCATGCCCAGGATGACATAGGGCGGCGTGCCCCACCCCAGACCAATGACTCGATCTAAAGCAGAGAAACGCTGGGCGGAAGCAGGTAGCCCCGCCAGACGCTCCCAGATGGCGGCGTCAGTCGGCCCGTCCGGCGGCGGCCCGGTGGTGTCGGCCGCAAAGTCCTCAGCTGCGTCGTCGGACGGCACAGTGGCATCGCCCGCACTAGGCAGCGGACTCGCCGCTCCCCGGCGGGATGCCGGCTCTTCCCCCCGACCGATCTCAAGTGCCTCCATGAATTGGCGGACAAGCTGCTTGTGGGCAGCTTTCCGCCTTTGGCACGTGATTGCATCGAGCGTTCGGTCGGGGAACATTCTGGTCAGCTCCTGATTGACGAAGAAGAACCGTGTGTCCCTCTCGAGGAACAGTTCGGCATCCGCCTGGCGAGCGATAGGTCTTCTTCTTCTTCTTCTTCTTCTTCTGTCCACCTCGCGCGATGCCTCTCCGTGACGATCTCCGCGTTGGCGGCCGCTGGATGTAGGCGGCGGCGACGCACCCCGAGACCGTTCTTGGTCGTGAAGCTGCAGTGACACTCACTGCAGGCATAAACAGCTGCACAAGTTACAGAATGTACAGCACGGCCGGTTGGCCGGCTGTTTGCTGGGGAAGCTGTGGTGGCACCTTCTGGGGAAAGGCCACCACTTGTGTTTTCTTTAGTGCTGCCCCCAACTTAAATGGGATAATGCGAGGGGTGCTGGTAACCCAACCAAGCCCCTGGTGCGGTCTTCCACTCTGCGAAAATCAGCGGGCTCACGTAAAGGGGAGAAGACCGCCGGAGAGGAGAGGCTAAGAGGGCTAGGCCCATGTATTGCACATCACTCTCATTGTAACTACAACCTAAGGAAGGCACCTTGCAGCAGCAGCACGACTACATCAAGACCGCACTTCGAAAAGCCGAGTCCGAATGGAGCCACACCGCCGCCTCTTGGCCATTTCATAGCCGTCTTTATTCATACAATATGAATAACACATATATGCTACATAGTTTTGGTAGTTCTAACCGCCAATGTCCACCATCGGGGTGGGGACTTACAGGGCTACACCAATAAATAAATAAAACTAAAAGTACACATATATATGCGGAAAGAAACACAAATTTAAAGACAGAAAGAAAGCAAGAACAAAGACGGAGTATTCCTCCTGTGGATAGGCCCCAGGAGTCAAGGCGAAGAAAATAACCAGCAGCATAGCCGATGCCGACACGTTGCATCGGACTAGAAGCCGTCATACGCTCAGAGATTTTGTAACTCCTGCCGCAGCTCTGTAGTATACGGGTGCTCAGCACCGTCAGTTCTCGGGGTCGGAAGCCTAAGGCGGCGAGATCCCTCGCCGACGCTGGAGGCCATACGCCCCTCCAGTTCAACGTCGCGGTGGGCACAGTCACCTCCTCAACGTCACGGTGCAGGTTGGAGATGGCACGCCGGATGGACGGCGTGTCATAGTAGGCCGCCTTCTGGGAGTGACACCAGTCGAGCCGGAGATGGTCTCCGACTATCTGGGCGTCGACCACGCGGGCGATGCCGTCTTTGACCGCCACCACGTCAGGCTTGCGGATGCCCTCAGGTGTTCGGAGGTGGGGCTCCACGGAGACGTTGAAGCCCCTCTGCGCGAGTCCACGGGCGACATAACGCACAACCGCGTCATGGCGCTTGACCAGGGACCCGTGCGTCCTAAAGCAAGCCTGAAGTATGTGGTTGGCGGTCTCCACGGCCTGGCACCCCGCGCGGCATCTAGTGTCCGCCTCCCGCCCGCGACTGCGCCGTGCCAACGTGGGGAAGGCGTTGATGCGGGCGCGGAGGGCGTCGATGTATTCACGCCCAGATAGCAGGCGACTGGTGTCGGCGACCCACTGATTTTGGCCACTGACGGCGACAGAGGATGATAGCGCCGCACCGTCAATGGCGATGTGTAGGCGCGCCGCCCACATTTCCCCAACCTGCGTTGACGACTTGAGGAGGTGGCCCTCCCTCGTCAAGTGACGCTCCAGCACCTCAATCTCCCGCTGCACCTCATCCATGCCTGCACCGTCGCAGGCTGGCCCTATCTTCTTCAGCGCCAGGAGACGGGACCGACGGAGCGTTGGGCCCATCCAACGGCACGATGGAATGCCGAGGCCCCCCTGGGCAACAGGAGCGTGGAAGTATCCCAGGGGGGTGTCCGCCGGAAGGCGGAACCATCTCCTGACGGCGGCTCGGATGGTGATGTCGGCCGACTTCAAGGCACCCACCCGAATGCGGCTGAGGGCCAGCCCATGGTACAGGCCAGGGAGAAGTACATTAGTGAGAGCGTGGAGGCGCTGTTGCGGCTTCAGCGGAGCTCGGGAGATGACGTCAAGCTGCTCCACCAGGTGGCGATGTGGATTGAAGGCACAGCGACCCGCCGTGGAGAATTGCAGCCCCAGGTACCGGAAGGTTTCACCCACACGCAGGGCAGGCATGGTGGTGTTGCCTGCCTTGAAGGTGACATTGCTGTCAACCTTCACCTTCTTCTCTCGCCCTGACGCGACTAAGGCGAGGGTGAAACACTTCCGGGCGTTGATCTGCAGCCCCAGGTGTGCGAGGGCTGCGGTAGCTGCATCGATGAGGGACTGCAAGCCCCTCGGGGTCGCTGCAAACAGCAAGACGTCATCTGCAAAGGCCGAGGCGTTGACTCTGCGACCAAGTATCCGAGCTCCGATGTGGGAGGGCAGTTGGCCCAAGACGTAGTCCACCGCAAAGTTGAACAGGAGGGGGAGAGGGGATCGCCCTGGCGAACGCCCCGTGATGGCTGCACAGACACGCCCACGCCGGCACCGTCCGCTATCACTGTCGTGCTGCCCTCGTAGCACCGCTCGACATACTCGACAAAGCAATCCGGCAGGCCATGCGCCCTCAGCACGGAATGAAGGGCAGCATGATCCACCGAATCGAATGCCTTAGATACGTCGATCGACGCCACAAAGACAGACCGGCAGGAGCGAACTGCGTCGGTGAGAGTGGTGTCTAAGATGAAAGTGTTTTCCAACATCCCATCCCGGGGGATGAATGCCCGCTGACGTTCGTCCACAGCACATGCGCGCATCAGGCGTGACGCGAGAACCTTGTGAAAGGTCCGAGCCAGCACCGAGCAGACCGTAATGGGGCGAAAGTCAGCGGGGGATGTTGGTGCAGCCGTTTTCGGGAGGAGGGACGTACGCGCGCGAAGCAGGCGTTCCAGAAGGGCGCGGGCCAGAAGGAAGAGATTCATCACTTTCACCAGGACTTCGTGCGGCAGGCGCCGCAGCTCCGCTGGAGTAAGGCCGTCCGGCCCGGCCGCTGATCCCCTGGGCGGCAAAGCGGCGGCGACCTCCTCATATGTGACCGGCCCCCATAGGCGCTCGAGAGCGACAGGCTCCGAGTGCGGGAGGAGGCGGTCACGAATGAAGCCCGCGGTCGAGATGGGCTTCTTAGTGAAGAGGTCCGCCCGGAAGTCCAGCAGACCAGGGATGGCAGGTGGCGGCTGGAGCAGGGTGCCATCCAAGAGGCCGCGCACGCAACGTGCGCGCGACCTTCGGAAGGCATCCTGCGTTCTCGCGTACTCCCAGCGGGGCCGCTTGCGCTTCTGCGTCGGCAACGCGGCAGGCGGCCGCTTACATGGATGGCGCGACCGCTGTGTCCTGGTGATCGATCTCTCCCCTCGGGACCCGACGGACGCAAGGGCATCCGGGAGCATGCCCAGGATGACATCGGGCGGCGTGCCCCGCCCTAGACCAATGACTCGATCCAGGGCAGAGAAACGCTGGGCGGAAGCAGGTAGCCCCGCTAGATGCTGCCAGATGGCGGCGTCAGTTGGCCCCTCCGGCGGCGGCCCGGTGGTGTCGGCCGCGAAGTCCTCCGCTGCGTCGAAGGGCGGCACAGCGGCCTCGCCCGCGTTAGGCAGCGGGCTCGCCGCTCCCCGGCGGGACGCCGGCTCTTCCCCCCGACCGATCTCAAGCGCCTCCATGAATTGGCGGACAAGCTGCTTGTGGGCAGCTTTCCGCCTTTGGCACTTGATTGCCTCGAGCGTTCGGTCGGGGAACATCCTGATCAGTTCTTGATTGACAAAGAAGAACAGTTCGGCCTCCGCCTTGGCGAGCGACAGGACTTCTTCCTCCGTCCACCTCGCGCGATGCCTCTCCGTGACGATCTCCGCGTTGGCGGCCGCTAGATGTTGGCGGCGGCGATGGACCCCGAGACCGTTCTTGGTCGTGAAGCTGCGGTGACACTCACTACAGGCTTAAGTAGCTGCAACAGTTACAAAATCTACGGCACGGCCGGTTGGCCAGCTAGGTGCTGGGGAAGCTGGGGTGGCACCTTCAGCGGAAAGGCCACCACTTGTGTTCTCTATCGTGCTGCCCCCAACTTAAAAGGGATAATGCGAGGGGGGGCTGGTAACCCCCCCAAGCCCCTGGTGCGGTCATCCACTCTGCGAAAATCAGCGGGCCCACGTGAAGGGGAGAAGACCGCAGGAGAGGAGAGGCTAAGAGGGCTAGGCCCATGTATTGCGCATCACTCTCCCTGTAACTACAACCCAAGGAAGGCACCTCGCAGCAGCAGCATGACTACATCAAGACCGCGCTTCGAAAAGCCGAGTCCGGATGCAGCCACACCGCCGCCACTTGGCCATATATTTGCCGTCTTTATTCACATGCTGTGAATATTACATAAGTGAAATACCCTTACAGTGGGTTTACAAGATGTCACACACAAAATATGAATATATATAAAATAGAAAATACACTTAAGAATAAACACAGACATAGGAAAAAGAGGGGGATTATGCCTGAAGCCAGGCAGCAGCTAAGGGGTTGAACACACCCTAACCAACTCCGGTGCGGGGCATCGTGCGGCGGCGAGGGCCAGTCATGGTGTCGAAACGCCGCGCCGCCATTATACTGCCCAGAAGTACTCTCGTGGCTACAGTTGATAGGTGCCCCTTTGCCACGCCCACCTCCTGCAGTGCTCTGGCAGAAGCTGGGGACCAGACCCCACGCCAGTTGATGGTCGCCGACGTGGTGGTGATGTCCTGGACCGCCGGGAACAGCTTGCGCACCTCCTCATGGACAGCCTGCCTGTCGTAGACTGCAATCTTCTCGCGATGACATCGATCGAGGTCAAGGGTGTCACCAACCACCTGTGCGTCGATGATGACTGCTGCTCCTTCACGGACTGCCACGATATCCGGCTTCCTTAGTCCTTCCTTAAGAGAGTAACAGTTACTCCCACCATTTACCTGCGCTTGCTTGAATTTATTCACGTTGACATTTAGAGCACTGGGCAGAAATCACATTGCGTCAACACCCGCTAGGGCCATCGCAATGCTTTGTTTTAATTAGACAGTCGGATTCCCCCAGTCCGTGCCAGTTCTGAGTTGATCGTTGAATGGCGGCCGAAGAGAATCCGCGCACCCGCGCGCCCCCGGAGGAGCACGCTAAGGTGGACGCGGCCCCGCAGCAAGGAAGATCCGTGGGAGGCCAAGGCACGGGACCGAGCTCGGATCCTGCGCGCAGGTTGAAGCACCGGGGCACGAACGTCGCGCAGGCGCGCGCATCCTGCACCGCCGGCCAGCACGAGGCCGACCAACGGCGAGAGCAGACCACGCCCGCGCTAAACGCCCGCACTTACCGGCACCCCTACGGCACTCACCTCGCCCAGGCCCAGCACGTTAGCGCTGACCCACTTCCCGACCAAGCCCGACACGCCCCGATCCTCAGAGCCAATCCTTATCCCGAAGTTACGGATCAAATTTGCCGACTTCCCTTACCTACATTATTCTATCGACTAGAGGCTCTTCACCTTGGAGACCTGCTGCGGATAAGGGTATGAACCGGGGCGACACCTCCACGTGGCCCTCTCCCAGATTTTGAAGGTCCGAGGGGAAGATCGGGACACCTCCGCAACTGCAGTGCCCTTCGCGTTCCAAACCCTATCTCCCTGCTAGAGGATTCCAGGGAACTCGAACGCTCATGCAGAAAAGAAAACTCTTCCCTGATCTCCCAACGGCGTCTCCGGGTCCTTTTCTGTTACCCCGACGAGCATCTCTAAAAGAGGGGCCCGACTTGAATCGTTTCTGCTGCTGGTTTCTGGAATAGGAACCGGATTCCCTTTCGCCCAACGGGGGCCAGCACAAAGTGCATCATGCTATGACAGTCCCCATCAACATCGGATTTCTCCTAGGGCTTAGGATGGGAAACCCCATCCTCCCTCGGCCCGCGCAAGGCGAGACTTTCACTTTCATTATGCCTTTAGGTTTCGTACAGCCCAATGACTCGCGCACATGTTAGACTCCTTGGTCCGTGTTTCAAGACGGGTCGTGAAATTGTCCAAAGCTGAAGCGCCGCTGACGGGAGCGATTATTCCGCCCGAGAGCATCCCGAGCCAACAGCGGCACGGGTCCGGGGCCGGGCCAGGTAGGTCCGTCATCCGGGAAGAACCGCGCGCGCTTGCCTGGAGCCTGAGCGCCCAAAATGTGTGTCAGGGCGCTGATGACCTCGATGTTGAACGCCGATAAACCCCTACACACACATACACCGAGCGCCCAAAGGGGCGAATCGACTCCTCCAGCTATACCGCTGAGCAGCCAGCCAGGACACCGTTGCTCTGCCCAACAGACGCGAACCGAGGCCCGCGGAAGAACAGGTTGCGCACCCAGGCCGTAGGCCACACCCAGTGGGTCGCGACGTCCTACTAGGGGAGAAGTGCGGCCCACCGCACACCGGAACTGCCCTACCCCGCGGCGAGTGGAAAGGCAACCGGACACGACCCCTCCGCGGATTGCTCCGCGCCGGCGGCCGGCCCCATCTGCCGAGGGCGGGAGCCAGTGGCCAGATGGGCGTGAATCTGACCCGTTCCAACTTTCGGACTTTTCACATTTACCCCAGAACGGTTTCACGTACTTTGAACTCTCTCTTCAAAGTTCTTTTCAACTTTCCCTCACGGTACTTGTTCGCTATCGGTCTCGTGGTCATATTTAGTCTCAGATGGAGTTTACCACCCACTTGGAGCTGCACTCTCAAGCAACCCGACTCGAAGGAGAGGTCCGGCCGACGCTCGCAGCGGATGTTACGGCCCTGGCACCCCCTACGGGCCGTGGCCTCATTCAAGTTGGACTTGGGCTCGGCGCGAGGCGTCGGGGTAGTGGACCCTCCCAAATACCGTATGCCACGACAGGCGGCAGCCTGCGGGGTTCGGTGCTGGGCTCTTCCCTGTTCGCTCGCCGCTACTGGGGGAATCCTTGTTACTTTCTTTTCCTCCGCTTAGTAATATGCTTAAATTCAGCGGGTAGTCTCGCCTGCTCTGAGGTCGTTGTACGAGGTGTCGCACGCTACACTTCCAGCCAGCTGTGCATGCTACCGAGAAAGTACCGGTATGCGATCCGCCAGGCGACGGGCGCGCATCGCACGTTTAAGGAGACGATGCCGGCCCCACTGGCGGCCACGACACTCCCAGGTCTCCGAAGTGGGACAAACGCCGCGCGCTTCAGTATATGTAACCGACGCTCAGCCAGACGTGGCCCGGGAACGGAATCCATGGACCGCAATGTGCGTTCGAAACGTCGATGTTCATGTGTCCTGCAGTTCACATGTCGACACGCAATATGCTGCGTTCTTCATCGACCCATGAGCCGAGTGATCCACCGTCCTGGGTGATCGTTATTTAGTTTCCACTGTCTTTCAAAACAGTTGCATAGGCGGGACTGAGGCGTTTGAAGGCCCCTGTTCCAGCGTTCTGTCTCCAACGCCCTCACGGCCGATGGGCGTCGTACGGCTCCACACCGGAGCGGACAGGCACTCGGGCGAAAGTCATTCAAAACCGGCGCCAGGCGCCAGGTGCCGGAGGCCAGCCGCTCCAGAGCTTCAGCGCTCGTACCACACAACATTTTCGTTAGTTTGGAGACGCACGCGCGGTTCCGCACGCGGCGCACGGCTGCTGCCGTACAGGTAGCGTGTTGCGCGACACGACACGCACATCGAAAGACATGCAGTCTAGTCGGTAATGATCCTTCCGCAGGTTCACGTACGGAAACCTTGTTACGACTTTTACTTCCTCTAAATGATCAAGTTGGGTCATCTTCCTGGTAGCATCGGCAACGACAGAGTCGATGCCGCGTACCAGTCCGAAGACCTCACTAAATCATTCAATCGGTAGTAGCGACGGGCGGTGTGTACTAAGGGCAGGGACGTAATCAACGCGAGCTTATGACTCGCGCTTACTGGGAATTCCCCGTTCATGGGGAACAATTGCAAGCCCCAATCCCTAGCACGAAGGAGGTTCAGCGGGTTACCCCGACCTTTCGGCCTAGGAAGACACGCTGATTCCTTCAGTGTAGTGCGCGTGCGGCCCAGAACATCTAAGGGCATCACAGACCTATTATAGCTCAATCTCGTGCGGCTAGAAGCCGCCTGTCCCTCTAAGAAGAAAAGTAATCACTGACAGCACGAAGGATGTGTCGCGACTAGTTAGCAGGCTAGAGTCTCGTCTGTTATCGGAATTAACCAGGCAAATCGCTCCACCAACTAAGAACGGCCATGCACCACCACCCACCGAATCAAGAAAGAGCTATCAATCTGTCAATCCTTCCGGTGTCCGGGCCTGGTGAGGTTTCCCGTGTTGAGTCAAATTAAGCCGCAGGCTCCACTCCTGGTGGTGCCCTTCCGTCAATTCCTTTAAGTTTCAGCTTTGCAACCATACTTCCCCCGGAACCCAAAAGCTTTGATTTCCTGGCGGCTGCCCGCCGAGTCATCGGAGGAACTGCGGCGGATCGCTGGCTGGCATCGTTTATGGTTAGAACTAGGGCGGTATCTGATCGCCTTCGAACCTCTAAGTTTTGTTCTTGATTAATGAAAACATACTTGGCCAATGCTTTCGCTTCTGTTCGTCTTGCGACGATCCAAGAATTTCACCTCTAACGTCGCAATACGAATGCCCCCGCCTGTCCCTATTAATCATTACCTCGGGTTCCGAAAACCAACAAAATAGGTCCTATTCCATTATTCCATGCACAAAGTATTCAGGCGGGCTTGCCTGCTTTAAGCACTCTAATTTGTTCAAAGTAAACGTGCCGGCCCACCCAGACATTCAGTAAAGAGCACCTTGGTAGGATTTCAACGGGGTCCGCCTCGGGACGCACGAAAACGCACGAGGCGGTCGCACGCCTTCGGCTCGCCCCACCGGCAGGACGTCCCACGATACATGCCAGTTAAACACCGACGGGCGGTGAACCAACAGCGTGGGACACAAATCCAACTACGAGCTTTTTAACCGCAACAACTTTAATATACGCTATTGGAGCTGGAATTACCGCGGCTGCTGGCACCAGACTTGCCCTCCAATAGATACTCGTTAAAGGATTTAAAGTGTACTCATTCCGATTACGGGGCCTCGGATGAGTCCCGTATCGTTATTTTTCGTCACTACCTCCCCGTGCCGGGAGTGGGTAATTTGCGCGCCTGCTGCCTTCTTTGGATGTGGTAGCCGTTTCTCAGGCTCCCTCTCCGGAATCGAACCCTGATTCCCCGTTACCCATTACAACCATGGTAGGCGCAGAACCTACCATCGACAGTTGATAAGGCAGACATTTGAAAGATGCGTCGCCGGTATGAGCACCGTGCGATCAGCCCAAAGTTATTCAGAGTCACCAAGGCAAACGGACCGGACGAGACGTCCGATTGGTTTTGATCTAATAAAAGTGTACCTTCCATCTCTGGTCAGGACTCTGTTTTTTTTATTTTTTTTTAATTTTTTTTTAAATATTCTTTATTAATAACCATTATAATTATACAAGTTAATCCACTTCCTTAAGCTCATTAGTGGGTCGTAACAGTTATACATTTATATTGAATTATGCAGCTAGTTGTTGGTTTTATAGTGAGCTACAGTTACATTAACAACAATGGGCACTTAATATCTATATCTACTGTTTATAACTAATTCCTATAACTAATTGATTTTATGTATATTCTGCAGCGTCACATGTGTGCCAGTAAGAATATAAACCTACTTAAAATGCCTTGTTCTCCGAGATAACCACGAAGAACATGCCCCTGGCACTGGGCAGGCCTCGACGTTATAACTCGCTGCAGTACCTATTCTAATTTCCTATAACTAAGTCCTACAAACTAACTTATCCTACGTCATATCTGGTGTGTCATAATCGGTGGTTGGTCCTTACTCTCCCTAGTCCTGCACATGGCGGATTCCAACTCGGGTGAAGTCGGCCAGTCCAGTTTTTATTATCCTTGTTATTACTGTATATCTCTTAAATATTCAGTTAAAACTTTTCGTGATACCTCGTTTGCCAAGGTATTTAGAGTCTGAAAAGTTTCCTCACGTCTAAGCAGTTGATATGTGTCATGGTTAGGAAGTCTGTCTCGTAGTGTGTTTGCGACATCATTGAAGAGGGTACATTCGTAAACAACATGTTCGGGTGTACCCTCCGGATCGCCACAGTCGCACGCTGGTGTTGCCCTATTCCCAAATCGACATAAGTATGTCGGGTAGGATCCATGGCCAGTGAGAAAGTGAATCAGACCTCGTGTAGGCTCGAAGTACTTCATACCCAGGTGTTCCCTCACATCAGGTAGAAACTGGAAGGTTCGTCGTCCAGCCTCTTCTGCAGCTCAGGTCTCCTGCCAGAGTTGCTCCCCTCTTTTCCTTATTTCTCTTTTGTCCCCCACTCGGATACCCATAATATCTACAATCTTTTCGTAATTATCCCTTTTGGCCCAATACCAGGCCGCCTGTTCCCTTATCTTGATGTCCAGAGGGCAGAGCCCCATTATGACTAATAGGGCCCCCCCTGGAGATGTCCTGTAAGCACCCACATCTCTTAGTAGCATGCTTCTCTGGACCCTTCTCACTGCCATGGCGGGCACTACCCTTGTGAGCCTGTGCGCCCAGACTCCCGAGCCATAGCCCACGACTGAAGTTAGGATGCTGTTGTGATATAGTCTGATTAGGTGTGGAGGGAGATGGAATCTTTTATGACCTATTGAGATCAGATTGTTTAGTATCTGAAGGGCTCTCTGGGTGACGGTATCAATGTGCTTGACGAAGCTCCACCTCTCATCAATGATGACTCCTAGGTAGCGTGTCTCGCGTCGTCTAAGAACTGGTGCACCGTCTATTCTGACAGTCGGATTTCTAATGAGATGTCCTTTTAGCAGGAGGTAAGTAGATTTGCTGGGCGATATCGTCATTTTAGTCGCGTGGCACCACTGTTGGAGTTTGTCTAGTGCTGTCGCTATCTTTGGTTCAATGTCTTCGCGGCTGCGGCCGCCAACCAACAGGAGGAGGTCATCCGCGTAAGCTATCACCTCTAGCACCTCTTCACTCTGTTGTAATCTATCTAACAAATGTTCCATGTGGATGTCCCAGAAGAGGGGTCCTAAGACGGAGCCTTGGGGACATCCTTTAGTGATTGTCTTGCCAACTCTTTCGCTAGAGGATGATAGCCAAACCTCCCGATCCTCGCAATAGCTCCTCAGGCAACCATACAGCGGCCCTGGACACACTTTCTCCCGCAGGCAGGAGAAGAGCGAAGGCCACCACAGGTTGTCGAAGGTGCCACTGATGTCAACCATGATGCCAACCACGTATTTGTGCGGGGTCGAGCCACAGACCTCGGCCACCAGGGCGATTGCATCAGATGCCGACCGCCCGGGCCTGAACCCGAACTGCCTGCTACTCCTCCCGCACAACACTCGGTGTGCTGTCAGTCTGTCAGCCAGCAATTTTTCCAGTATTTTGCCAAATATATCCAGTAGGCAAATCGGCCTGTAGGATTTCGCTTCTGCGGGATCCTTATCTGGTCCTTTCTTTATGATGACTACATGTGCCATTTTCCATTTCTTAGGGAACCTACGCTGTCTGAGGCATTCATTGTACAGATGTATTAGTGGTGCAGTCAGCTGAGGCGCCAGAAACTTCACCACCTCCGCCACAATGCCGTCTGGCCCAGGTGCTTTTCCTCTTTGTAGAGATCTTATGTGGGTTGCTACCTCCTCTTCTGAGAAGGGGTAGACAGCCGTCTCGTTAGTGTAAATTTCTCGGTCTTGATCTCTGAGTTGCTGCTGCCTCTCTGTTTCCTCATCCACATTGTCGTCAGGCAGCAGGGAGTGGAGGAGGACCCCCGCAGTCTCCTGCCAGGACTCCGTCATCCTATCCCCGTACCTGACTGTAGATAGTTCCAGAGGAGAGCGGATTTTTTCTCTCACTAGCTTATATGGAAGCCCCCATGGGTCCGTGACTAGCTGGTTGAGCACGAAATTTTCCCAACTTCTCACTCTGACTTTCCGCAGTTCCTTTTGGAATTTTCGCTTTTCCTCCCTATACAGCAGGTTCCACCTTTGTCGTTCCTGCCAGATGACACTGTGCTGATAGTACCTCCTCAGCCTTCTGACAGACTGACGCAGTTCTCCTAGTTCGGCAGACCATGGTGACGGGGAGGCCGCCATGGCCCTCCGCCTAGTAGGTACGGCTGCCCTCACCGCTCTTGTCACTGCGTTCACCAGTTCCTCTGCCCTCTGGTCCACGTCCAAGTCTAAGTGCATGTCGTCTTCTGGTAATGGAGGAATGTCACATTCCCTCGCTAGGCGTTCCCAATCGGCTCTTTTATAATTTAGTTGTATTTCCCACGCTGTGGCCCAGTTGCTCTCTCTTTCTCCTATGGTGAAAGTTATCAGATTGTGGTCGCTTGTGGTGGCATTCTCTGTGACTCTCCAATTTTGAAGATTATTGGCTGTATTCGGAGTTAAAAGGGTGATGTCAATGTTTGTGCCCTGTCCCCCACCTGCAGCGTAGGTGGGAGGATTGCCAGGTCTGTTAGCCACCACAAGTTGTGATGCCATAATAAATTCTTCAACCTTTTCACCATTTGCATCTCTTTTGCCACTGTACCACAGGGGGGATTTTGCGTTAATGTCGGCAGTTATTATGACTTTTCTTCCCAGCAACGCCGTGGTAACTCTCGCTAGGTGGTGTATGTAAAGTTCTATATTATCCCCGTACTAAAAGTACATATTAATGAGAGTTATAATTCCCGTAGGGGATTGAAGCTCCACGATGTTGCAGTGGCTAGTTGTGAATTGCAAGAGTATGGTGACTCTCAATAGTTTGTTAGTGATTATGATTGCCGCCTTTGGGTCATCCCCTCTACTGACTATTTGCCAGCTTGCAGCAGCAAAAGCTATTTTCCCAGCCAGGGAGTATGGCTCCTGTAGACAGAGTACATCAAGTCTCCTCTCCTCCGCCTCCCTTCGGAGCTCCTGCATTACGAGTCTGCTGTTGTGTGTGTTAAGCTGTCCTATAGTAATTTTTGTCATTGTGGGTAGTATGTATGTATTCGGTCATGTGGCCAAGTCTTACTCCAGTCAAATGAAATTCGTCCATGTGCCACTACTGATTGTTGATAAATGTCGTCAAGATCAAATTTCTCTCCTCGTCTTTCAAATGCTTTCTTGAGCAGGTCTCGCAAGGCTCCAAAATCGGCGGGGAGATTCACTGATTTTAGCTGGATTCTGTCAACAGCTTCCATAACCGGAAAGGTTATTTTTCTGCCGTCTTCATGTCCTACGCGGACCACATGTCGTAAGGCAGTGGTCAGGGTAGCCGGCTGCTCCAATCTGGATAGCTGCATGGTGTACTCCAAGTTGGGGTACACCCTAACCGGATCGATCGGTGGTAGTCTATCTACTGGTGTGCACTGTGTGGTGGGGCTCATACTAAAGCTCGTCACTACATTTTCTTTCCCCCTGCGGGTGCGGGGTTTAGAATAGGCCCGCAGTATTCCTGCCTGTCGTAAGAGGCGACTAAAAGGAGTCTCAAACGTTTCGGCCTTATGTGATGGTCCCCTGTCGGGTTTGACCTCCATATCTCAAAATTTTTCCGAAGAGCGAGCTGGTTGGGGAAGGGCGCCTTACTTGGTGCATTGTGTCCATGTTGTGTTGAGAACTTTCGCCATCTTATTCGTCGTTGCATTGCAGTCCTGCCCGCTCTCCATCGCTTGGGCATGGATATGCTCCTGCGTACACTTTCTGCCAAACACTGTGCAGGGCCATTTTCTGCACTGACGGCGACCATGGACCACATGTCACCTAACATCCAGCACAGTAGCCAGTCCGTTGTGGTGGGGCCGCCATGTACCCTGTTGGTTGTAGCCCCCTGACAACACAGGGATCGCTCTACTGATGCCTGCGCCGTTAACTCCCCACGTACGCCAAGGAGTAGATGCCCATCTCCCTGGGGCATTGGGACTCCCGGCAATGGCCATCCTGCCAGGTGGCCTTTGCTGTGGCTGGGTGGCGCCTGTGGGGAGGGCCCTTGGTCGGAGTAGGTGGCATCAGGGTGGATGACACGCAATGAAGTGATGACACGCAATGAAGACGCCCCAGCTTTAGAAATCGGCCTCACGGCTCGCGATCAGCAGCTGGTGTTGCGCCGTAAGGTGCTTGGGATGTGGTCTGCTGAGTGGCGAGGCATGGCAGCGCCTAATAAACAGCGGGCTGTCAAGGAGACGACCAATGTGTGGCGCTCGTCCCTGCGGCCTTCTCGCAGGGACTCTGTTATCCTGTGTCGGCTCCACATCGGCCATACATACCTGACGCACGGCCATCTTTTGCGTCAGGAGGATCCCCCCCTGTGTCGGTGTGGGTCCCGACTGACGGTCGCCCATATTTTATTGGAGTGTCCCCGACTGCGCACCCTCCGGCAGTCTTTTAATCTCCCGGGCACTTTGCCTTTGATTTTATGTGACAATGCCTCCATGGCTGACAATGTTTTACATTTTATCCGTGGTAGTCTTTTTTATGGTTGCATTTATGGGGGTCATGCTCCTTTCCCTTTCTGTGTCTTTTGTCCTCGTGTCTCTCAATATTGTTGCTGTTTTGGTGTGTCGTCGGATGGTTGACTCATCCCCTTTTTTTTTTTTTGTTCATGTGGTCAGTCAACCAGTCTCCGGCCATCTTCTTCTCTTCTGTTTCTTTCTGTCTGGTGTTCGTCTGTACTCTTCTTTTCTGTAGTGTTTGTTGCCTAATTTGTGTTCTTTTGTGCCCGGGGGGGGGGGGAGGAGTCTCCTTCCCCTTGGGATTTTACTGCTCCGCGACTTTATGCCTCGCCTGTTTTTGGAATGGGGGACTGATGACATTAGCTGTTTAGTCCCCCTTAAACACCCCAACAACAACCACCACCACCACTACATTTTCTTGTATTGGTTGGTTATTTGTGTTACTGTCCTTATGAGTTGCTGGAGCCGCAGGATGCCCTTGCCGCCGTTGGTGTGGTATCGGCTTTGTGTCCCGGCATCCAGAGGAGAGAGTTTCTGCCATGGGGAGATTTGTTTGTATTTCTATATCCATTGTTGGAAATTCAGTTTGTATTGCCATGTCCTTTGTTTCAGTTTTGATGACTCCCGTAAGCGACTTCAAAAAGTCCTTGAATCTATTTGCCCGCATGGCATCCCTCCTCCATTTGCTCGGGGACTTTCGCTTTGGCATCCTGTTCGGTATGCTGGGCTCAGCCATAATCAGTGCTGGAGATCAGTCTTTGCTCCAGCATTCTGTATGTGGGGCAGTTTCTACCAGTGGTTCCACAAGACTTCTATCCTCGATTCTTACATGGTATGCAAACTGCCGCCGCCTTGCAGTCTTTGCGGCTATGACCTTTTTCCCCACACTTGGTGCACGCCGGCTCCCTGCACTTGGTGCACAGCCTCAGGATGTGATCCAGGTCACCACAGTTGTGGCAACGAGGTACCACGACATATTCTCTTGTATTGATGGCATGGAAACCAACATACAATCTGCCCATTGTTGTTACATTTTTCTACATCGGCGCCGATACTTCGGCGACGTGATGAACAACATCACGACCCCGCGGACCAGCCTTAAATTTTAACTTAAAATTGTTCTTGAATTCATCTTCATTCATTTTATCAAAGTTCTGTAACCTAATTGTTTCTGCTAGTTCTTCATTCGTCATAATTGCAGGTACGTCATATAATATGACAAGAGGGTTTCTTTTTCTCGGTGGTTCACATTTGACTACCGAGTTCAGTTTCTGGTTGTTCAGTAGCTTTTCTTTGTTCTCTTCCGAGGCAACTTCAACGATCACGGAGTTTCTGCTTGGTTTTACCTTTTTAATTTTATCTTGTCTTTGACGGGGTCTATGGTTTTTGTAAAAAGTTCCTGTATTTTCTTGACACTTGTGTCCTGCCCAGGTAGTGTCCTGAGGAAGACAGCTGTGTCTCTTCTCTTTGTGACCTTGTCAATGGTGTCTCTAGTCGTACTCTGTGGGCGCTTGGTGGGCGCTTGCGCAGCCACAGCTGCCCACGTCTTTGCCGGTTGCCTCCTTAACCTGTCATTTTCTTTCTCAAGTTCTTCTACTCTCCCTTCGAGTTTGGCGTGGGCAATAGCCCATGCAGCCAGCTCATTTTTTATGATGGCGAGTCCTGCTTGGCTGATTTTGCCATTCTTTATTTGTTGCTCCATGAGCAACGAGATTCTTGAGTACCTCTCCATAACTGTCTCATTCTCTGCCCGTCCCTGCTCGTCCTGGGGAGAGGGATCAGGCGCAGCGGAAGCCCTTTGAGGCGCACACGAATCATTCGTTTCATTTGTAGCCATGATTTACGAGTGATCAAAAAAGGCGTGGGAGCCCGTCTCTTGCCCCAGACCGGCTCCTCTGGCATGGGGGGGGGGGGACTTCCACAGCTCGCCCACCGGCCTCGCCCCTAGGTCAAGGGCGCTGCCGAGCTGCCGGGTTCAGCGCGCCGTCGGCAGCGCATTGGTCCCCATTGATGGCCTCGTCGTCGACGATTTCACACGACGCTCCTCGGCAACTACACCCCGCACTCCGGAGAGGCGGATGCACCCCTCGCCCTTCGCCACCTACTTGCCCGAGCTTCCACCTGAAGGCCAAGGACTCTGTTTGCATGTATTAGCTCTAGAATTACCACAGTTATCCAAGTAACGTGGGTACGATCTAAGGAACCATAACTGATTTAATGAGCCATTCGCGGTTTCACCTTAATGCGGCTTGTACTGAGACATGCATGGCTTAATCTTTGAGACAAGCATATGACTACTGGCAGGATCAACCAGGGAGCTGCGTCAACTAGAGCTGAGCAGCCGGCCGCCCGGGAGTGCGTCCCAGGGGCCCGCGTGAACACGCAAGCGTCCGCTCAAATATTCTGCAAACAGGAGGAGGCTGAGCTCCCCTGCACAATACACCTCGAAACCCTCTCAGATCCCGGCGGCGCGCAGCGCCGTCATAAGTACTTGGTCGGGTTCGAAAGAGGCACAATCGCCCGGAGTTAGGCGAGTAGACGCTTTAGGTGCGACCACCCGTGCTCCCAACTGAGCTTGCCGCTGCCGACAGAGGCCCGGGAGCGTGCTGTCGTGGCATTGCCGGCGGGAGACAACACGCGCCACCTACGGTGACCGGCAGCTCCAACGCCAGCGCCACAGAAGGGCAAAGGCCCCACTTGGGTGCCGAAGCGAACTCTCCCAGCACAGCGCACATGCCAAAACGTCCGCACAGCTGCGATACAAACCACCAGCGAGAACCGATGGGGCGACCGAGCAGCAGACGGCGTCGCGGCGCCGAGTGCCAGGCAGCGGCGCATCCTCAACGCACACAGTCCTCAATCGGACCAGCACACTGCAGATGTCCACCGCGCTTCGCACTGGGCCCGCGAGGACCCACTTTGTTCGCACGGCGCCGCGCGCAGGGTGCGCCGGCGCGCAGCTGAGCCGCCTGCCGCGTCCGTCGGCCGGCGCGCCTGCCATTGGGCGCCCCCACCAGCCGGCTGTAACGCGTGCGCCCACGCACCGCGCGGCTAGCACGAGGGCCAGCCCACCCTCACCGCCCGGGGACGGTCCCACCCAGCCACCGCCGCGTATCGCTTCACACCCAGATTCACATTCACGTTCGCTGGTATGGTGGGTATCGCTGAAACAACCGGTTGGTAGCTGTACCGATCGTTGCCCTCAGTGATTTACCTCCAGCAACAACAACCGCACCACAACGGGTTACCAGTTGTTCATTTGCTTAACGTCACCAGCAAACGTAGATGTCCATCCTCGTTTGCAAATTCAACGATTATTGCATGCCTGTCTGTTAGGTGTCACGACACACTACATCTGCCCACATACACGCAACAAAATGTGCACAACTAGAGAACACGTGGAAGGTGGCCCCCCTACATATGCGATGTCCATTACGTGACCGACTGTCAACCGGCCTCTGTAGCAAGTCGCAGATGTGGAACGCGGGGCACCATGCTATCACTATGTGTGAGAAGGGACTACTACGTCTGCATACACGCGCCACACTACATCAACAGACGGCTCATGCTGATCGCCATCCAGGGCGTCCGTTACTCCCACACGTCTCTATGGTGTACCACACTGCAATGCAGCTGTTATGGGGCGCTGACACGTAGCTGAGTGCACAACATTTGGACGGTATGGTTCGCCGTTGTTGGGCGCAGTCGTTGTACCGTCACACATGTGCCGCAGTGTATCATTCATCACATAAGGACCGATGTGCAGTACAGTGTGTGGGTTAGGCGTACGACATCAGCGGACAGTGGACACAGGCCATACCACGATGTAGACTGAGTGCTTCGGCATGCGAATGCCAGTGAACAGCTGCAAAGGGCATTGGACATGAAAGCACGTGACCGACAAACTTGCGAAGGCAGGGGGGCAGGGTGAGAAGGGGGGGGGCGATATACGTCCTGCTGGCGTCCACATTACAGTGTATAGCGGGAGCATGTAAAAAGCAAGCACACTTGCGAAGTGTTGATCATGAAAAGATACACAGGGGACCGGGCAGTGCGAGTAGCGAACTATACTGAGAGGGTTGCGGTTAGACAACTCGAAATTAATGTAATGTGTCATATGCCAATTACAGAGCTGGTTAAGGCACAACGTGGGTTAGGTTAAGGCACAACGTGGGTTAGGTTAAGGCACAATGTGGGTTAGGTTAAGGCACAATGTGGGTTAGGTTAAGGCACAATGTGGGTTAGGTTAAGGCACAATGTGGGTTAGGTTAAGGCACAATGTGGGTTAGGTTAAGGCACAATGTGGGTTAGGTTAAGGCACAATGTGGGTTAGGTTAAGGCACAATGTGGGTTAGGTTAAGGCACAATGTGGGTTAGGTTAAGGCACAATGTGGGTTAGGTTAAGGCACAATGTGGGTTAGGTTAAGGCACAATGTGGGTTAGGTTAAGGCACAATGTGGGTTAGGTTAAGGCACAATGTGGGTTAGGTTAAGGCACAATGTGGGTTAGGTTAAGGCACAATGTGGGTTAGGTTAAGGCACAATGTGGGTTAGGTTAAGGCACAATGTGGGTTAGGTTAAGGCACAATGTGGGTTAGGTTAAGGCACAATGTGGGTTAGGTTAAGGCACAATGTGGGTTAGGTTAAGGCACAATGTGGGTTAGGTTAAGGCACAATGTGGGTTAGGTTAAGGCACAATGTGTGTTTGGTTAAGGCACAATGTGTGTTTGGTTAAGGCACAATGTGTGTTTGGTTAAGGCACAATGTGTGTTAGGTTAAGGCACAATGTGTGTTAGGTGAAGGTACAACTTGGGTTAGGTGAAGGTACAACTTGGGTTAGGTGAAGGTACAACTTGGGTTAGGTGAAGGTACAACTTGGGTTAGGTGAAGGTACAACTTGTGTTAGGTGAAGGTACAACTTGTGTTAGGTGAAGGTACAACTTGTGTTAGGTGAAGGTACAACTTGTGTTAGGTGAAGGTACAACTTGGGTTAGGTGAAGGTACAACTTGGGTTAGGTGAAGGTACAACTTGGGTTAGGTGAAGGTACAACTTGGGTTAGGTGAAGGTACAACTTGGGTTAGGTGAAGGTACAACTTGGGTTACATTGCGGTACAACTTGGGTTACATTGCGGTACAACTTGGGTTACATTGCGGTACAACTTGGGTTACATTGCGGTACAACTTGGGTTACATTGCGGTACAACTTGGGTTACATTGCGGTACAACTTGGGTTACATTGCGGTACAACTTGGGTTACATTGCGGTACAACTTGGGTTACATTGCGGTACAACTTGGGTTACATTGCGGTACAACTTGGGTTACATTGCGGTACAACTTGGGTTACATTGCGGTACAACTTGGGTTACATTGCGGTACAAGTTAGGTTAGGTTAGGTTAGGTTACAGTACACAATGTGGTATGGGATGGTGTGTTGGGGAGGGGACAAGGTTCGTTGATAGTGCCCATAGTAAGTGGATGCCCGAGGCAGCGTCAGTATGTCAAAGCATGTATGTCACGTCAGGATCGCTTTTCGCTCGTGACAGGGGGCGCGCGGGGTCCGTGGTCGCGGCAAGGGGGTGGCAGACCTGTGTGTTTCATTCCTGCCATTGTTTCTGTGCTGTAACACGAGGCAGTGTAGTGACGTTGGGTGCATCCCTGTGTAAGACATGTGTGGGTGTTGGTGGCTTATCTGAGCAATTGTGGTTGTCGGAAGAGTGGGATATTCTGTTTTATGATTGGACCTCCCGGTCTGGTTATCATAGTGTGGAAGGTGTACTGTG